>NC_137770.1:94193487-94225987 GCF_963455305.1 Plecotus auritus
CTATGTAGCAATTCCTAATTTATCAACATAAAAGAAAAACTGTAACCAATAAAAAATGTTTCCAGAGCTTTTGGGAACATAATGAGAATGATGGATTTATCATCTCTGTTTTGTGTTGTTAGGTTGTTTAAAGCAGCAGTTAAATTCTCTCTAAGCAGAAGGTTCAAGTATCTGCTTGGAAGAAGCCCTAGGAGAGTGACCCCTCCCCGCCCCAAGGCCCATCTGGGGGCGGGACAGCACACTTGCCTTGGCTTCAGGGGGAGGAGCCTCCTCTCTCCTGCCTCTTGTCCTACTTCCCACACAGGTGACATGGAGCTGCCACTTGATCCAGTAATCAAAGGGCTCTTCCTGGTGCTTGCTGCCACTGTCTCATCATCTTGCATGTGAGCTGACCAATCACATGTTCGGACGTTCACCAAACAGACCTTCCTTGTGGGCCATTGTGGGAGCCAGGAGCACAGCAGTGAAGAAGAAAGGGAAGTTGCCCATATGCAGTGTCTGTACCACTGCATACACTTTCGAAGCAGTTAAGCATCAAAAAATAACTAATTATATATGTGCTCAGTGACATGAATGAGGGGTGAAAGTGCTGCTGGGACATCTACCAGGAAGAGCCAATCTAGTCTTAGGGTTCCCTGAGAACATGAAGTTTCAGCTGAGACCCAAGGGACAAGGAGAACTTAGCCAGGAAAAAATGGGAATGGAGGGCCATCCTGCTTTTACACTTATTAAAAAGGAAGGCAAAAGGAAAGGAAAGAGAAGGAGAGGGGAGGGGACGGGAGGGGAGGGGACGGGAGGGAAAACAAAGTTACCTATTTCGTGAACATCGTTTTATTCATAATGTAAACATCATGATATACTTACAAAGGGGTAAGAGAAATGGTATCTATCAGAACACCTCCAGTAATCTCAGCTCTAACTTTTCTTAAATTACTTTAACACTGAATCTTCAATAATTCCACCCATCAGCTTGAGTCACACCAGAATGTCTGTATATTTGCCATTCATTTTGCCTAGTAAGCAGATATCTACAGAGATGACTGGTTGATTTAACTATCTTTATCAAAATAATTTAGTAATATTCCTGCCTCCTAGTATCTTTATACTTCATGTCATGTTGGAGTAATCCAGAAATATAGAAATAACATGTATGTAATCACATGAACTCAGGAATTTGTGGCTTGTTACTTGTAAGGCAAAGATTTCTTACCACAGAGGTGTTCTAGCTCTTTCGTTTTAAAGTTGTCCAAACTTGGAAATTCCATTATAACTACAGCCCCTCCTTACCAAATGTCTCCTAGAACTACTAAGAAAATGTCTCTTTGTGGTCTTTGATGTCTATGGGCTAACAGGGCACTACCACCGCTTAACCATTTGCTCACACATTAGCAGTTTTCTAGCACCCACACAAAAATGTGAATATGACCTGATTTATAAAATCACAGTGTTAGTATTTTTCTGGCAGCCATTTGACTTCTGTGGATTCAGGGACTCAGGAAGAGGGGTAGATTTATCAAGAGCAGCAGGTCCTAAAGTTACACTGCTGTGCATCTACTTCCTACATGTTCAACGTAGAAAGGATTATTGCTGTCCCTGTACATACCTTGTGATATCAATAAGGGGACAGTGTTTTACAGTATGAGCTGCCCTTGCATTAACGGTGTTTAATAACTTTGACAAAAAGTGCTGTTGACCAAAATAATGTAAAAGTCAAGTATATTATTTTCTCCTGGAAGCAATGTTTGTGTCATTATAGACTTGTGCCCAACTGTGTGATATAAATGATGACACACTAACTTGCTTAATGGACTAGATAGTCTAAGAACCTGTAAAGCATAAATCCTTCTGAAATGCATGAAACAGAATAGTAGCACAGTAAGAAAATCCATGCATTCATTAATTACATCTTCTTAATTCCTGCAGTATACTTTTCTGGCTAATCCATGAAGGGATATATGAAAATAAGAAGACTTCCTTTGTAATATTTTTGACTTGCATCTTTGAAGAATATTAGGATCACTTGATCATCCTTTGATACATTATGCTGCCTTCTGTTTTTTACTGCATTTTCCCTATAACAAACAAAAGCAGTCAAGATCTAGTCGAATGACCAAGTCTTTGTTCTTTCCTGAACTACCATCTCATTAACACCAATTGTTTCACCTTAAACCAATATGGTTTTAAGTGAATGAAACAATTCCTGTTTACACTGAACATTTCACCCTCTGACTCAGCACCCACATTGTTATTTCAGTGTCAAGGATGCCTCCGAGGTGTGGTTTAAATGTAGCCAGATTCAGAAGCCTCCAGGGCCTAGTTCGGTCATGCATCACAAAGCCCCACTTTCCATCCCAGCTCTCATCTGCATGCTCTGGTACATAGCCGTTTCAATCGTAGCTGCTTTTTCCTTTCATTAACTTTTTTCTTTTCGAGTTCTAGAACTCATGTCCCCAGATAAACATGTCTAAACCTAACGATACATATCTGTGACAATATGATTGTACAAACATTTTGCTAACTCTTCCTTTGGAATTACCCTCAAAATAACTTCCAAAATAATAATAATAATAATTAATAACAATTTTCCAGCTTCAGAAACAAGATGGACTCATTAACTTCAAGTCACTGAAGACCATTTCTGGATGATAACCTATTTAACCTTCCCTGCCATACTTTTTTCTCTCTCAGCCCTCAGACTTTTATTTTGCCCCCAGGTTATAAAAAGGCTTAGGAGTCTGTAGGAAAGGGAAGGGACAGACCCAGACTAGCAGCTGAGGGGATCGAGGCTGAACCCAGCAGGAAGTAAACTGACTGAAATGAACCTGTCTAAAGGCCTTAGGACCTAGCTGGTGTCATGGGTGTGGCCTGCTTTGTATTGTGAATGTAAGTCATCAGACTTCAAGTTCTTACAAACAAATCTAAGGTCCATTGAAAACATAGGCCTAAAAAATACTGCATACACAAAAAGTATACATTCTTCCAATTGTGTGGCTTTTTAAAAAATAACTTCTGCAAGTACCATTTTATATCTCTAACCTATTTAATGTTTTAAAACATTTTCCAATGAAAAGAAGTTTCTTAAAATTAAACTCCTAGACAGGAAGGCCTTGTGGAAATCTAGTAAAAAGTGAAAAAAAAACAACACAAAACAAACACCTTTGAAGACCCAGTTGACTGAACTCCAAGTGAATATAATTCATAGATTTTGCTCATGCTGATGAAGTGCTGTAGTTTGTCTCACGGGGACAGCACAGTGATTCTGCCCCTGGGTTGGCACAGGTGTGAGAGTCCCAGTGCCTATGTGAAGCCGGGCACAGAGGGAGGTGACATCCTCATACGCCCCCCCCCCCCCCACTCCGCCCCTGGCGTGTGTGGGAGCATCATTACCCTGCTTTCCTCCTCAGTGGTCATCTGACCAAACCACCCTCCTTCAGCCTCATGGTTCATCATCATAAATTAACCCCCAGAATTTCAGTCGCCATTGCTCCAAATCTACTCTGACTTGCCTGCGCTGCACTGGTGCTGAGGAGCTCGGATGGCCGGGCACTGCCCCTGGAATTCTAGCTGAATGGCCTTGGCCCTGGCCTTGCCATGAGTTTTCCTCTGCTGAGAAACTCATGCAGGAAAAATACCCAGCTTCCCAAGAAGTTAAATTGGGGAGTGAAGGAAGGCGCCTTATTCAGGCAATAATTCAAATTTTAGGTCATTCCAACCAAAGATGTCCTTGCTTTGTTCCATCCTGCAGAGGAACAGGCAATGGCCCACAGGTTCAGGTGTCCATTAAAATGACCGTCCCATTGCACAAAACATTTTGCTTGTCTCAAGAAAGTACCCAAAAATGCTGAGAGCATGTCCCTCCTTGCACTTCCTCTCCTAGATGTAGTAGACAATACCTGTGCAAGACAAACCTGTGATCTCAGTTACCCATGTATGAAATTGTTTAACCGAAACATGCTACTAAGAGCAGCTGACCAGATTTTCTCATCTCAAAAGGCTTCACCCTGCCAGCTAACAGAACTAGCTCAAGAAAAAACATTAAAAAAACAACAAAAAACAAACACAGTATAGATTTGTCACAGAGGGTTGCACAGCCTGGAAACCATTCATAATGTGATGTAACAGGTCTGGATGGCCAACAGTATGGCACTGTAGCAAATGTATAAAAGATGCCACTCCCAGCTCTGGCAACAAGACAGACATACACACTGTTATTTTTATTATAGATCTTGGCCAACGGACTGTTTTAGAAACTTCATTGTTCTTGGTTATTGTATAAGACACACTTAGAAGCTTATTATTTTAGTCCCTGTGTGAGGAAAGCTTCATGAGGTGGGAGAACTGTGCTGAATTTTTACAATTCTGTGGCTAGCAATAAGAAGAAACAGAGGGAAAACATGCTGATGTCAGTGATTTTGGGGAAAGAAGAAAGGCCAAAGGGGCAGCAGTAGAGGACACAGGGGTTGAAAGAAAACAAAATGAATCAGAAGTCTAAGAAATAGACTGTGTGTACCAAAGGAAATGACAAATAGAGCATCAGGGATGATAATAGAAATAATGAGATGCTTCAGGCAAACTGACTGCTGAGAGAGAATCCAAGCTTAGGGGCATTGGTTGTAATACCACAGGCAGGTGGAAGGAGCCAGGGGAAAGGCAAAGTTCAACCAGCCAGCCAGTGGCTCTCAGACTAATCTGTGGGAAAGAACACTCTGGGGTTCTCATGTGAAATGCAGATCCCTTGGCTCCATTCTAGTTCAGCCTGATTCAGCTCCATGGATAGAACGAGGCCCATGCTTTTAAGAAGGCCAGATGATTCTGCATTTTTTAAAGACACAGGTGTTCCTCAGACCTCACTTTGAGAAAACTCCGCAGGCAAAGTCAAGAAAACCTTACAGTTTTTAATAGCAGCAACTGATTAGAAGAGGACAGAGGTGCTTGTAGGTAAGGAATATGCTACATTAACCCAAACAGGAAACTGGAAGGTGGACCTAGAATGTCATGCCAGCTAACAGAGAAGGAGCATGTGAGATACTGCAGGGATATGGGCAAGATGAAGCACATCTCTGTACGTTTGTTTCCTGGGTGAAAAGCAGCCTTTGCCCTGTGTGGTTAGAGATGTCCCTCATCCCAATTGAGACCAAAAAAAAAAAAAAAACAACAAACAAACCTCAAAGAAAGCTCTGAAAATAATTAAGCATAGTAATTCTGGATTATCTTTAATTAGAAGGAGGCTCTGGTGCACTCCGAGCTTTAAAGGGTCATCCTGCATTTGTTACAAGTGATCTGTCACCGCTGAACGGGCACATTATTCATCCTTTTCACCTCTGATCCTCCCTCCCCTGAGTGCAGCCCTCTGCAAGGCCCCTGCACTTGGGCTGCAGAATAAGAGAAGTCCCCTCACATTGTTCCTCCTGCTGCCACTAGGTGATATATGTCCCATCCAGGGGGGGGATGAGGATGGAGAAAATCCTCCCCTTTCTCTCCCGCATTCTGTGCTGGCTCCCAGGAACCAGGCCCATGCCTCTACCGGAGGCGCCAGCCTATCCTTGTGCTGCAGGGGCAGTACCCAGCCCAGAGCCAACAGCCTTTAAGCAGCAAGGAAGCCCTGGTAGGCCGGAGGATGCCAGCCACCAGAAGGTGAAGAAAGTGATGAGGAAGGTTTACAAAAAGAACAGGGAGAAGCCAGGGGCAGGGTGCAGAGGGAGGAAATGATCTGGACAAAGCCTGTGGCCATCCCCTCTTCTTTGAAGACAGGCAGGCCTGTGTTAACGTAAAAAACCATTGAAACCTGTGAAGAATTTTTGTGAGTTTATTTGAGCCAAACTGTCGACATATGCCGGGAAGCAGAACCTCAACGAATTGAGATAATGCTCCGGAGAATGGCGGGTTACATCTGTATTTATACATTGCAATCAAAGGAGGGACATAGGTGGGTTACATGAAATTCATTGGTGATAGATTAAGGAGGTGGGATAAAGCAAAGTGGTGGGAAACCCCTGGGATTGGATAAAAAGTAAAATGATGGACACATACTTAGGTGGGTGCAGGAACAATTAACATGATAATGAAGGAATTTGTGGCATCTGTGCTGGTGCCCACCACATTTGGTTGTGCCCCAGTGGCTCCAGAAAAAGGGAAGTTACAAGTTACCCAGACATTTCAAGGGTGTGCTATCATAGATGCAAAAAGACAGATAGGCTCAGTTAAGGTAAAGGTTGACCTTGTCAGTGAAGATACTGGCCTAGGATGTAACTGCCCACCATAACTGCGTTTAGTTAAAGTTTAATTTCAGACCATCCTTTGTGGTTACTTTAGGTCTCTGAGTTTGCAAGACTGTCATGTAGGCCTCCCTTGAGCTTGTCAGGTCAGCATGTGGCCCCTTTCGTCCACACATCCCCCTTTTGGTCATAAATCAATCCAAAGGATGCATTGATGACCAACCTTTTAGTTGGATAATGGAGTCCCAAGGTGCTAGGAAGGCTCATTCCTAGGATGTCTCAGTGTCAGCATGTCTTGCTGAACAGGTGGACCACTGGGGATGGGGCAAGACCATAACCTTAGATGGCATTTAAGGTCAAATTATTATTATTCAAAAAGGGCAGGTAAGTGGGAGGCAGTCAGATCCTATATGTCCTTGTTAAAAGTATTCTGGATCATTTCTAATTTTTGAGCCACCATGATCCGAGTCTTTTTGCTGTTTGTCAAGTTTTGTTTTTCTGCATCTAGTATAACATTTACATATCAGGAACAAAAGTAGCAATACTAAACCAATAACATTGATTAGGAATAGAAAATGTCTAATACTAGACAAGGAAAAGTCTGAGGAGAACAAACATCCCAGCCAACCGAAAAACGCTTTACATGTATTATCATAATTTTTTATTAAGCTAATTACATGTTTTCCTCCTTCATCCACTGTCAGTTGTACCTTATGATATGTTTGGCCAGATGAATTAAGACTCTCTACTATTTCATTATTTAGAACAGGGGTGGGCAAACTTTTTGACTCGAGGGCCACAATGGGTTCTTAAACTGGACCGGAGGGCCGGAACAAAAGCATGGATGGAGTGTTTGTGTGAACTAATATAAATTCAAAGTAAACATCATTACATAAAAGGGTACGGTCTTTTTTTTTTATTTCAATAGTTTTATTCATTTCAAACATTTTAACAAGAAGAATGTAAACACTAATTATTATCATTTGAAACTTCAAAAAATGGAGGAATCATAGCACAACATACCTTATATTGAAGATGGCAAAGGCAAAATAAAATTGCCTAACAAAAGAAAGGTACAAAAGCCTTTCAAATTAAACTTAAATATAATAAAATAATTTAAAACTAAAACAAATAGAAAAGAACAAAATGTGTAAACAGTAAATTAAACATTTTCTTTAGTGCAACTTCCAAATTATGCCCGGGACGTATATGTAGATGGCAATGTAGACTGGGTTGAAAGGTTTTTGGTCTTTAAAACATCAACTTCAGTGGGAACAGTGTTGTTGGTCTCCTTTTTAGCTAATGCTCTGATACTGTGCTCTCCAGGGGCATGTCTCCCTACATCACCACATAACGTGTCTACGCATTCCCAGGGTGATGTCGGGGGACATGTCCTTGGGCATTACAAGGAGCCTCTGGAAGATTGAGAGGTTGTTCCTTCTACTGAATGGGCAGATATAAATCCGCCCACTCAGAAGAAGGAGCTGCGGCTGTGTTTCCCGAAGTTGCCATGTTAACACTGCTGCTGGTGAAGGAGCGGAGGGGAGAGCAAGAGAACCCTCCGCTCTTTCGGCTCCGCGGGCCGGATAGAACAGCCGAACGGGCCAGATCCGGCCTGCGGGCTGTAGTTTGCCCACGGCTGATCTAGAAGCTCTAATTTTCTTCTGGCCAGTTAGTTCCCATAAAAATGACTTCATGGGGAGGAGTTCAGTTTCCCAATACATTGGTTTTTCAGTATCAATATTATCACAGATTTTATGAACATCAGGCAAAGTTATTCTGCCTATAATTTCAGTATTACACCATATTCTAGTATTATTTAATGTAAACTTGGTGATATTCCAGTGAAAATTGCTTAGTATAACAGAAGAGTCTTTTAACCCTTCCCAGCAAAAACACCCCTTTCCCATATACCATATATTGTTATTTGTTGGGGTAGATACAATAGGCCAGGACTGGGTGAATTCACTATTCCATATGGATTGGGGGCATAACCATTACACCTTTCCAATTTTCACAAACAGGCAGTGAGATGGGTTCACATTGTTTATTATTTTTAAATATGGCCCCTCTACTTCCCATTGGAAGTATTCTAGTATTATTGAGGATGGTCCCTATGCCAGCCAGTTGAACTACTGGGAATTTAAGCTTGGGATTTAACTGGCACCTGGGCTTTTAACACACAACATCATAGATCGCATTTCCCATGCAAAATTTTCCAAATTCCTGGGGAACCATATGAGTTCCATAGGTGTCTGGCCTGGGCTCCTGCAACCATTATAGTTGGCCATTGTTTCATAGCCACTTCAGATTCCTTGCATTAGCATAGACAACAGGCCCAGTTGAGTTAGGGCACAGGCACGTTCTCATTGTTGGGTTTGTGCATGAGTTTTTATAGTCTGTGGAGTCTGTTCTATCCAGGAAACTAAGGCTTTATTGTCTTTCCATGCTGCTTCCCACCCTTTATCCTTCTTCCTGAAACAGCATTCCCTCTATATAACCTATCTGAGATAAAAATATTTTTCTAATGAATAACATTCTTCATTAGCTGCAAGTTCAGCTTGTCCCAAAATACCAAGGCCAGCCCCTACTCCTCCAAGTATTCCCCTTTTGATTCTTTTAGGGTGGGGGGGGGGGGCGCCAATGTTGTTGGACCCACCAGGAATGTTGTTGCCATTGGGTAGCTATGGCTTGGGAGCAGTTAGGGTAGACTGAGTGGACCCAAAAAATGTTTAGTTTCCCATGCCATAAATGGGTGAAGGTGACCCCCAAATGAGCTAGAGTTTGAGTATTCCATAGGGCTTCTCACAAGCATCCAGGACGCAAGGACGGTGGGGTAATTATAGACATCTCTACCCACCAAGTGATCCCCATAATTTCTGAAATGGGATCCATTGATTTCTTTCTTGTTTCAAAGACATCCAGCCATAAGAGCATGAGTCCGAGGACATGATATACTATGACAGATAGGACAGGCTGCTGCAAGCCTTTGGCCATCATATCCAGGTGTTTTTCTTAGTTATTCATCACCCATCTCTACAACTATACAATATTCATCCAGATTAGATCCATATACAATTCTACCAGTGAAATTATCAGGGAGGTATTCTTGGAGGTATTTGCCTAAGGTAGGTCCTTTATAATAGATATAGCCAGAAAACAAACAAACAAACAAACAAAAAAACAACCAAAGCATATACTGATAGTAGGAGAAGACCAATGTGTGGCTAACAAAGCATTAATTTCACTATCATACCTGAAAATCAGAACATCATTGTATAGTGGGTGGGAAAGATTAGCAGGTATCCAAGTTAAATTTTTCATATCTAATAAGTGAAGAGGTTTGGGGACATAGATATTGTTTCCACTAGGGGACCATAAGGATAATAATAACATGAAAACCATTTTATGTACATTCAGTCAATATCAATCAGATGATATAAAAACAAGCAATATCAGTTTGTGAGCATACAGGCCTTGTTGACGTCGTCTTGGGATAGTTGGCTGCCTCCGTGGTCAGCAACTTCTCGTCCTTAAAAGGTCTTTGATCTCCGCTGCAGACGGGTGTCAGAGATGGGAGTAGACATCCATTCACAGTCGGGTGCCTTTTTAAATGAGAAATGTGAATCCATGAGCTAACTCCTTTATGTTTGGCAGCAAATGGGTTAGTTAGTAATACCTGGTAAGGTCCCCTCCAACGAGGTTGAAGAGAGTCTTTTATTTGGTGTCTTTTCCAATACACTAACTCTCCTGGTTGTAAGCCATGATCTTTGAAATCTTCGTATCCTGGGAGCGCACTGTGAAATGAATCTGTTACCAATTTGTTAGTTCCTACAATGCAGAATGTCTGCTCTTTACTTTTCCTTACATTCGGGAAACAAAAGATTTAAAAGTCAACAATATTTTAAAGAGTCATAAGAATAATTATCCTCAATTCATTTAGTCCCATAGTTATTTTTGTTTATCCTGATTATTTGCCAGTAGTTTTTGAATTCAGTTATTCCTTGAAGTTCTATAAATCTTCATCCAGTTCAAAAATATGACCTGCTTAGAAGCCTGCAATTTAGAATAAGTCCAAGTCCTTTTCATGGATTTTTCTAGACACATAATATACCTACAAATGCGTCAGAATACAGCTGTCCACAAATGACAAAAATTTAAAAGTGGCATGGTTATAGATTTGATTTAAAAAAAACCTTGCTTTTCTATAAAATATAACATTCCAAGACAACAACTTCTTGGTAACTAATAATCCCTGTAAAATGATGTAGAGAATAATATAAATTTGTATACCTTTAGATTCAATTATAATTTCAACATATAAAGAATAATATGTAAGATTTTAAAATGAAGCACATGGCTTATTGCAAGCAGTGTATTGAGCATTGAAAATAATTCATAAACTCCCAATATGTGAAACGCAAATACCCAGAGTATCACTGGCAGACGCCCCCACAGGGAATCATGACGCTTGGCTTGCCCGGTGTCCCTGACTGGACACATGCTACCCCTCTAAAGTTTCCTGTTTGAACTTGACTCTGAATCTTGCAAGTTTCTTTCTGAAGCAGAGTGCCTTAGCAATGCACGTGACCTGTCCCTTGCTCTTGATTGGAGCACAGTCGCACGGTGTTTCCCAATTGGCTAATTCAAAGGGTGGGGTTGGCCTTTGCTGTTTCAAGATGGCAGCCCCCAGGGGAGCGGCAAGCCATGTGGCCAACATGGCGGCTGCCAAGTCAGTCCAAAATGGAGGCTGTCTAAACTGTTCTTTGACAGAAAAGATGATTTGTTTATTCTCACAATAAACAAGGAAAGAGCAAACCGAAATCCCTAAAAGACAGACAGCCACAATTATATTGCAGACAAACAGACAGAAATCTCACCAGCTGTTTCTGGAGGCTGAACCCTGAGAGGGAGAGCAACAAGAGCCTCCAAGATTAAGAATTCTTGGCAGCGGCTGGGATGTTCTTGCAATCTCTCTCACACTTTCAACCCCACCACACACAACTAGGCTTCCCTAGAGCAGGACTTGCTTCTTCTTTAAACTAATTAAACAACAACAAAGAGACACACAAACATCAACACTCTTATATAGGCACGCAGAACACACTAAAAGTTTACACCAGAGAATGTCAGGCATTAAAAATTACCAAATCAATGTCTTTTGTCCCTGGTTCAGGAACTGCCCTCTCTAGAATTTCAGTATATTCCCAATGGACTATTAAAAAAAAAAAAAAATGGGCTGGGATTTTTTAGTTGCCTTTACCTCACTTTGTCTGTGGGAATCTTCTGTGAAGATAAATCAGAGGCATGCTTCCTATGGGAAAAACGAGGTGTAGACATTTAACTTTAGAATAGTTCTGAGACACTCTCTAAAATTATTTTATTAATTGCCATCTTATTGGAAGAAATTTTTGTCTATGCTTTTCCTTAGAAGCTTCTAATTTCCAAATCAAGATATGCTTCTCATATACTCATTCAGTTTAATTTCAGAGCCGGCATTTTCTAATTTCTGCATGCAAAATATTAACATAGGTACCCCAAACAAACTGCATTTTTGGCCATCTCTCAGTTAATATTTTCTAGTTAAATCTTCTCATTTCTGTAAAGTACTTGCAAGTAAAGGCTTCCTATCAGGAGTATTAAATGAGGGCTGGGGTCTTGGGAGCTTCTGGCCTTGGAGACACAACTTCCCATGCTAATTTTTTTTTATTTTTGGATATCTGTAGTCTTAGCAAACTTTAGACATGTTATGTAGTGGGTCAAATGTGGCCTCAGTTTCTCTCCCGGCTGTCTAAAACCACAGGAAAGTTTCGGGGCCCGGGCAGACCAAGCCTTATGGTGGCCCCCTAGATGAGCCATTTAGTTAATTACAGTTGCGTTGGGACTTCCCTATGGGGCTCCTGCATTTCTGACACCTCCACAAAGATTCTTAGTCACCTAAGAACACCCCAGAATCAGACTATTCAAAAAAAAAAAATGTTGCCCCTTTATCTTTGGAGCTGAATGAGTTCAGCTCATTTATACGGCGAAGGTTATTTTTGCTCAGACTCTCAGCAATTCCAATTGAAAAGCCAAAATCAAAACCAGCCACCCATTTTTTTTTTTTTCCCCAGTCCCACCTTAGCCTGGGTTCTGTCAACCCTGGTTCCACCTCGAGGATTTTAAAACACAGCTCAAATAAAGTCAGACCCTCTACCAAAGCAAGGGAAGGTCCTGGATCCAAGAGACAACTCACCCACGTTCACCCAATGGGCAGAGAACCGGTGGGCTCAGTGGGCCCTTTGCTGGATCCTAGCACCGAGTCCAAGTCCAAGGGATGATCCTGGGTGAGTTTTCTTTGGAATCCTGCCACGACTACTCCAAGTAATGTTAACGTAAAAAGCCATTGAAACCTGTGAAGAATTTTTGTGAGTTTATTTGAGCCAAACTGTCGACATTGCCGGGAAGCAGAACCTCAATGAATTGAGATAATGCTCCCGGAGAATGGCGGGTTACATCTGTATTTATACATTGCAATCAAAGGAGGGACATAGGTGGGTTACATGAAATTCATTGGTGATGGATTAAGGAGATGGAATAAAGCAAAGTGGTGGGAAACCCCTGGGATTGGATAAAAAGTAAAATGATGGACACATACTTAGGTGGGTGCAGGAACAATTAACATGATAATGAAGGAATTTGTGGCATCTGTGCTGGTGCCCACCACATTTGGTTGTGCCCCAGGGGCTCCAGAAAAAGGGAAGTTACAAGTTACCCAGACATTTCAAGGGTGTGTTATCATAGATGCAAAAAGACAGATAGGCTCAGTTAAGGTGAAGGTTGACCTTGTCAGTGAAGATACCAGCCTAGGACGTAACTGCCCACCATAACTGCGTTTAGTTAAAGTTTAATTTCAGACCATCCTTTGTGGTTACTTTAGGTCTTTGAGTTTGCAAGACTGTTATGCAGGCCTCCCCTGAGCTTGTCAGGTCAGCATGTGGCCCCTTTCATCCACACCTGCAACCATCTCTCTGCTTCTTTCTGACGTTGTTGCCAAGGCCTGTACCTGTGCAGAAACCATCACACCTTCCACAGTGTACACCATAATGCCTTTTCCTCTCTTATCGGCACTAACTCAGGGCCCTACCCAATACCATCTTCCATTCCCCTCTGCATTGGGGCTCCTGTGTGCTGCTTTGAATCATTAGTTGGCTACCTGACGCTTCTCAGTTAGAGATCACAAATCTGTCTTGTTTATCCTGGTACCCCCACAGCACATGGGACAACACCGCATATAGACTGGCTGGGCAAAGAGTACTATGGAATTCAGAGTCAAATCATTCTTTTCTCCCTGGATCCAGTTCCTTAAGTTGTTAAGAAAGTTCCTCAAGACCCTCTCCTCAAGTTAGGGGGATTGAAATATACTTAAAATAAGCACCATCTCAATTAATATAACAACATTAGAATGCAAATTCTGTCAAAAACAAGTATGGCCTTTGAAGTCAGATCTGGGTGTCTAAACTGTCATCCATCCCTAGTTCATTAGGAGAATCATGCCTTATCTCTACCCCTCTCCTGCCTCATCAGACATGAAGGATAATTCTCAGAGTCATTGTGAGGATTATATTCGAAAACTGATAGGAAAGCACCTGATAAATTTAAATGCTCAGTGTGTATTAGTTGGTTTCCCCTTCTCTTTTAATTTTTGATTAAGCTGATTTGGGTGGTTGTTTTATCTTCCCTTTTCTGGATTTTAAAATATTATTTCTAGTGTGCAAAAATACTAATTAGGTAGCACCAGTGATTCCATTGATTCATCCACTTCACAGTTATTATTTTAAAGTTTGAAAGTGATAAGCTTTATCTGCCGGCATGAGGCACTCCACACCTCAGCCCTGCCCCTTTTGCATTTGTTTCATTTTGAATTGTTTTGATCAACTCTGATTTCTGACAAATATCGTTAAAAATCAAAAGGTAAGCTTGGGAGATTTTCATGCCACTTCTCTTTGTATTTAATTTGCAAGAAAGATGTATGTGTAAATAGGAAAAAGACCTCTTTCAGTAAATATAGTCTATGTGTATTTGTATGTATTCTTATAAAAGCATCTTACCATCCTTACCTTTTACTGCAGTGGATTTCAAGGACTCCTCTTTGCTCAAACGGCAATATTTACTGATGGAGAGCATGCTGTTGCATTCTCTTCTGCTGTAACCCGAGGAAATGGTGCCTTTTCACATGTGAAACCCGCGTTTCCATATTCCTCATGCCAGTCTCTCCTCACTAATTTTATGATTATAATGAGGCAGTGGTGCACTAGTTAGCACAGATGACCTTCTAATTGAAAGACTGTAAATTCAATCTCCATCGTTGGGCACTGACAGAAATTTAAATAAATATAGCTCCTAAAACCCTTGTGCTGGCCTCCTAATGACCAGGGGCTCGCAGAGCGCAAGTCATCTGTCACAGGGGCCCCGCAGGCAACTTCAGGGTGTTAACTGCAGGAGTCATTAGATAGAGGTTGCCTCACAAAACAAAGAGAGATGAGGGTCTTTTCCCTGGCTTGGATTCAGGCACCAGGCCTTGCTCTTTTGCAACAAGTTGCTTTTTTGTCAGAATGCTTCCTAAAACAGGAGTTAGAATACAAAGGCAAGCTCTATTCTCAAACAGGACTCACGCAGACAAGACAAGGCTCATCTCCCAGGCCGCCCGTGTCCACTGCCACTTACAGAGTTATTTGCAGTGAGCTCCCCAGGGCTGTGTTGGTGTTGATGTGATCCCCTCGCTTTCTGTATTCACTGCTCTTTCCACCCCCATGACCTTGGACAGCAATGCAATTCAGGTTTCCAGAATGAACTGCTCTGAGGATCAAGATGGGCGTGGGAATGGTCAGTCTGAGGAGGGCATCCGTGGGGCTGTACTGCTGGCAACATTTGCACCAAATAATTGAGCACTTGCCCTTGATATATTTCTGACCTTCCATTTTGACCTTAATGTTGTGTGTATGTGTCTGTTATTGTGAGCCACCTTGAATCTCTTTTGGAAACAAGTTGCATATAATTTTTTAACTAACTAACTAGCTGTTTTAAAATGGGCCTCTGGCCTTGGCAGCAGCTACCTAAAATGGCCCTGTATGGCTGACAGTGCCTTAAAGCTGGTTATTGGATTGTCAGCCTGGTGCGTCTTTATCCTGAATGTAGCGCACACACACAATGGAAATGTCCCATTGCCTTTAAAGTTTTGCATTCTGTGTATTTGGTTGTTAGACAAATAGAGCAAGCTTTGCCGACTTCATTTTCATTCTTGGCAGCATGTTTTTATCATAAGGCAGATAGTCATTAATTTACAGAATCAACGCTGGGAACAGCTTTTGTGATCTCATATTAAATTTTCCCCTGAATCCGCCCCTTGGCAAAAATTACTCACATCGTTAAAAAATATTTAATTAGGCTGTAGTTTATACCCAGCTCACTGGGGAAATGTTGGAATTAATATGATTTGCATGAATTCTGTTTCTCTTTTTCTGTCAGAGATTAGTTTTGAATTCAGTTCAGAGGGTCGTTGACACTGCCAAGGACTCTCAATCGTGAAGGTCAAACAGGTAGCAAATACTTCCCCTGGGTAGGTTCCCTGAAAAGACATTTCAAAATTGCTTTTAATTATGGGTTACCTGAAAGGCCACTTGCTATTTTTATTTTCCCACGGATCTCTGAAATACTGCATGATTGGAAGTTTTAGGTGAACCATTTTATTCCCAACTAAAACAGGCCTGTTTTTGTGTAGAGGTACATGTGATGAGCTGTGTGATACCCAAATAATTCTCCTAGCACCTCCCCGATTTCTGTTGGTTATTCACAAAGGGGAGAAGTCTCTTCACTTTGTACTGGGATGTGGATAAAGGACTCTTGTAAGACAGTGAGCAGTGAGTAAATTTTCTTCATAGCCGTGCATCTGCTTGCTTAATTATCTCTCACAAGATAAGATACAATGTTTAGCTATGCATTTCCTTGTTTTCTTCCATGGTTTAGGAAGAAAACCTTAGGGAATCCACAGTCCTATGCCACTTTTTTTTTTTCAAAAGAAAATTTAATGGAATATTTAATTAATAATCTAATCAATCAATTAATCTCAGTTACATAAGTGTTGAAATCTAATTCTTTTTCACAGCTATATCAATAAAAGAAGTGAAATGGCTACCCACTTATCAGGATAATAGGAAACCGTTACAGACACAAAGGAAAATTGACATTGTATTAATTCTGCTACACTGGTCCTGAATATGCCAGTGTTAACAAAGTCTTCTTTGCATTTTAGACAAATTTCAGTTCACTCTCTAGGGCTATCGGGTATATCTTTTATGTCCTAACCTTTTCTAATGATGAAATAAAAAGCGATAGTTAGGTTTTCTGATTCCCAAAGGTTTGGGCTTTGCAGCTGTAAGTAAAGGTACATTCTGATAATAAAAGGTCATTTAAACTTTTTAGACATTATCTCTGTCTTTATTGTTGACTTTTAAGTTTAAAAAATATAAACCATATACTATCAAAATGTGTACAAACCACACCATGCTGCTGACTAGCTAACTGCTGATGAATAAATATTTATATTCCAAATGATTTATGTGGGGCTTCTATCAGCACTGGAAATATGAGAGTCAGTGTGACCCTCAATTCTAAAAATTGTGAGTTAAGTCACAGGGAATGGATGGCAGGGATATCCATTGAAATAATAGCCATTTTTTACAACAATACTAATGAGGATCACAAACATAATCCAGATTATTTGAAAGTGTTCTAAACTGGAAGAAACTTTAAAATATGAGAAGGGAGGAAGACTAGAACTTTCTGAGTATGCAAGGGCTGCCTCATGTGGTCCACAGAACACCTTGCAAGATGGATACAATTACTCCATTTTACAGCTTGAGGAAGATAAAATTCAAAGAGTAGATAGACCATCTTTCTTATTCAGTCCCTACTTTTTACACATGAGCATACAACCTAGAAGAAATAAATAAGCCCCATACAATAATACAGTGTGTTAGTCTTCTGGGGCCAGATCTCCTAGCCACCTGCAGGGTACTCTCTCAACCTATCTCAGTTAGGTGCCTGAATTCTCCCAAATGCATCCTGAGGTCAGCTCAGGCTAAAAAGAGGTATCCTATCTAAAAAAGAGGGAATATGCTAATTGACCATCACACCCTCAAAGATGGCAGCGCCCACAGCCACAAGATGGCAGCACCCAGTCCCCTCAGCCCCGCCAGGGTGGCAGGCACATGGCACACACTGTGCACCTGCCTCCAGAGTCCCCCAGTCCTCTCAGCCCCCCAGCCACCCAGGGCCGGCCCAAGGCGCAGGCAAGCCTCAGATGTCGGCTGCCCAGCCGCCCAGGGCCAGCCCGAGGGATGACCAAACGACTGAACAAGCAGGCTGCGTGGAGCACCCAGGCCGGCAGGGGGGCAGTAAGAGGCAACCAGGCCAGCGGGGGGCTGGGGAGTTGGGAGCAACCAGGTCGGCAAGGGGGGTGCAGCTGGGGGCAACCAGGCTGGCAGGGGGGGCAGTTGGGGTGATTAGGCTGGCGGGGGTGGTAGTGAGGGGTGACTAGGCCAGTGGGGGGGGGCAATGGGGGTGACCAGGCAGGCAGGGGGGGTGGTTGGGGGTGACCAGGCCAGTGGAGGGGCAGTTAGGAGCGACCAGGCTGGCAGGGAGGGGGAAGTTGGGGGCAACCTGGCTGGCAGGCAGGTGAGTGATTAGGAGCCAGCGGTCCAGGATTGTGAGACTGGCAGTCAGACATCCCCTAAGGGGTCCCAGATTGGAGAGGGTGCAGGCTGGGCTGAGGGGACCGCCCCCCCCCCCCCCCCCGCCGCATGTACGAATTTCGTGCACCGGGCCTCTAGTTAAATATGTAAAATAGCATAGCTGTTTTCCCTAGACCTTTGTTCATTCATTTTGCATTATTTGTTTTATAGCAAGTCAACTCAACTCTTTTGCTTTCCCCAGATAAAGCCAAGTGTGTATGTGTCTGTGTGAAATCTTTTACATAACAGACCAGATGGACACCCTGCCAACTAGCAGAAGGAAATGCATATAGACACTTAATAGCACAGTCACAATATTCTTGTCTGAATATATGAAAAATAAAATATATGACTGACAGACATAGAGGGCTGCGTTTCTATTACTAGAAACTGTGCAAATGCCAGCAGGACCAGAAACACTAACTCGGCCTTGAAAAAGGATGTAGGTGAATTCGGGAAGCCAGGAGAATCCTTTTTGTTGTTTGCCTTTGCTTTTTCTGGTACTCGCCTTTTTTGAAAAGCTATAAAGAGTCCCTATTTCATCCTCCTGTGTCTCTCCAAGGCAGCAGGCCTCAGCATTTCATCCCATGGTCTCAAAAGGCCACGAGGATGAATAAAAATCATGGAATTTGCAACCAGTATTTGTCTATTTGAACATAAGTACTACTTCCTCTCACCTTCACTCTGAGAGCGACTAATTCATGAGAACAGTTCCTGAGAACAGAGTCTAAATTCGGGGGCCACCAGTTTTCTCACATGATGGTTGTGCCCCAACTGCATTCTCAGGGACCCCCTCCCTTGTCCCTATTTATAGCATTGGGCTCATAAGGCAAAAATAAGCATAATATCAAATTTCCACTATTTTTTTCACAACTATATGTACCAGAAGAGGATTGCAGCTAAGATACAATGAAAATACAAGACTAGCATTTGGGGAGATTTCTAAATAATTGCCAAAGACTGTGGTAACCATGTTAAATGTATTGGTTTCTCTTATCAATTCTGATTCAGGGCAAAAGAGTACACAAGGTAATAACAATTTTTGCTATTATTTGATTATACCTACCATTTATTAACTGCTTATTATATGCTAAGCACATTACTCATCTCAAGAACCCTAAGAATAAGTAGTAAAATCTCCATTTTATAGCTGAGAAAATGATGGTTTTGAAAAGGTTTTAAATAACCTCTTCTGGGTCACATAGAAATAGACAGCCGGATTCAAACCCTGGGCTTTCTAACTCCAAAGTCAAATTGCAGCCCTGCCTCCAATCAAAGCCATGTCTCACCCCAAGCAGAGCCCTGGACGTGAGGCAGAAGCGATTGCTTGTCCTGACTGCATCTGGCGCAGCTGTGGGATGCAGCAGGCCCCTGAATTCTGGATCTCGGGTCTTGCAGTGATCACACACAAGATTCCCGGGAGGAGATCGGCTACATAAGAGCAAGCATTTTGAGGTCATCAGTTTAATCAAATCAACAAATCCTTACTAAGCACAATGCTAGGTAGCTTGGGAACTATAAAGATGAATAAGATATCATCCCGACATCAAGAAGCCTACATTCTAGAAGAGGATTTAATCTAAGTATTCAAATAGCTAAGTAGAAGAGTGTTGATTAAGTTCCTTTAGTTCTTGAAACGAGTCATTCCATTTCCTCTACAAGTATGATATTTTTAGACAGTAGATGAAAAGCGGTGGTAGAAAAGTTTCCTACAGCACACATCAAATTGTTTTAAGAAATAGGGGGAGAGAACGAGGGAGTCAGTATGCAGGGGCGATACCTTCTGAGACCCCCAGTAGACTCCAGAAACTGCAGATAGTACTGAACCCTATACATACACTATTGTTCCTATATATAATTACCTATGTTAAAGTTTAATTTATAAATTAGTCACAGTAAGAGATGAACTATACCAGTAATAAAATAGAATAACTATAACAATATACTGTGATGGAAGTTATATGAATGTTCTCTCTCTTGCTCTCGAAGCATCTTTTTGTAGTGTTCTCTCCTTTTCACTTAAAGCAGTGGTTCTCAACCTTTCTAATGCCGCGACCCTTTAATACAGTCCCTCACGTTGTGGTGACCCCCAACCATAAAATTATTTTTGTTGCTACTTTATAACTGTAATTTTGCTACTGTTATGAATTGTAATGTAAATATCTGTGTTTTCCAATGGTCTTAGGTGACCCTGTTAGCGGTTCTCAACAGAGTTGATAACCCAAACAGCTACCAAGTAACTAATAGGCAGGTAGTGCATACAGCTTGAATACACTGGACAAATGGATGATTCACATCCCAGGCAGGTCAGAGCAGGAGGGTGGGAATCTCATCATATTATTCAGAATGGCAATGTAAAACTTATGAATTGTTTTATTTCTAGAATTTTCTATTTAATTTTTCAGACCACAATTGACCATGAATAACCAAAACCACAGAAAGTGCAACCACAGATAAGGGGGAACACTGTACCTATTTCATCCGTCTCCATACTACCCTGTTCTGGCTGCTCATGGCAACAGTAGTTCCCACCGATCTATTTTTCACATAAAATTATCTAACTGCACATTATGTAAAAACGTGTTACCTTTACGGTGTGGAGTAGGAGGGTGTGGAATGCATCTCAGTCAGTGGAAAACATCCCGCTGCAGGTGAGGGGACTGGCTGTGGGATGTGTGGAAATGCAGATTTTCCTAGCCAAATATACCTCTTACTCTCAGCACACACTTCTCGGGGCTCCTACAAATCTCAGGTATGGATTCTCGGGGATGCCAACCACACTACTTTCCTGTTTCTCAGCCCAAAACGGCAGAGCACCTATGTGACCTCCCTCTGTCACTCTTTCCTTTACCTTAGGCTTCCATTCTTACAAAAACAGACATGGTAAAAATTGAGGGGAGTTTTTATGTACCTCGGGCATTTTGGGGGTGTTTTCTAATTCATTCATCATCATCATAAGTAGCAGGGTTGTCTCTTCAAAGTAGCCGGTTAACAATAAAGGACAAAAAAGATAGAGTGATCTGTCCACTCTCATTCTGAGAATCAGTTCTGATAACTGGGAGGGGGTAAAAAACAACAACAGACTTTTGCTTCCCAGGCTAATGCTTAAAGAAACAGTTCACATTATGCCTTTTTATATTAATAGTATCATCTTAACTTAATTGGTATTTCCGTTCTTTTTTTCTATTTTGAAAATCTGATTCCATATAGCCCTTGAGGTTGTAACTATGGGATGGCAACGAGTCCAGGACTGTGATCCTCACCCTACTTTTAACAATAAAATATTGTTTTTCAAGCTAAACCTGTTGAAAGACCAAAAGCAAAACACACGATGAGCTGCTCTAGTTGGAAAGCGGTAGTGTGGTGTCTTAGAGGTATCCCAGAGACTCCTTAACCCGGACCCCGGGCGTGGGATCCAAGGCCCTGGGAATTCCCGCAAGCTGCCGGCAAGGCCAGGGAGAAGCTGGAGAAGGAGACGGTCCTTCTCACCAGAGCCTCAGAGGGTCCATGATTGCGGAGAGATCTATGGCAGCAGTCTTTCTGTTCAACGTGAGACTCATGAGCATCCCCCACTTGCTGTGGTTTATTAATGTGCTTCCGAATCAAATCCAAGTGTTTTGTTGAGTTCCTAATGGCTTCCTAGGAGGTCAGATTTAATAGCCCGAGCATGGGCTTCTGTTAATGAATGGATAAGCATAGTTGATAAGCCACCATACTGCTCTGGCGCCTCAAACACTTACCAAACCCTTCCAAATCAGCATATTTCTCAATAAAAATTATGCCATGTATTTATTCCCTTTCTCATTTATTCATCCAATTACTATATACAGAACACCTACCATGTACCAGGGGTTGTGCCAGTGAATTAGACAGGTATGGTTTCTGCCCTCAGGAAGCTTAGACTCCAATGAATTAAATACTGTTACACTCACTGATCACTCAGTATATGCCATAAGCTTTGTTTGGCACATTGCATGCATTATCTCATAAAATTCTGACAACACTAAAGTTGGCCATCATTATTTTCTTTACTTTTATAGTTAAGGAGATAGCAAAGTAAACTTGCTCAAGGGGGGTAATAGTTTAGATCTCCGGCCATCTGCCTCTAGCTAGAATCTGCATTCATAATCAATACTCTCGGTTAGCAGCGTGTAAAAGTAAATATTGGAAAACCGTTTGGAACATAGCCTACTTTGCCTATACTGTTAATCATAAAACTGGGCCCAGCTATCCTGACTACCTGATGAGATCCTTCTAGTCCAAGAAATATACCATGCATTTCAGGCTATACTGGGAGGTGCCTTTTTAAATTTTCAGCATAAAGGACATACTTTCATCAATTTAAAGTACAGGACCTCGTTTCTAAATGATGTGATTAAAACTAGAACAAGAGACTTAATAGTAATTGTGAACAGTCACCCATAGCCATCAGATAGTGTGCAAAGGCTGGCTGTAAATTCAACCAATAGGTTACCAGGGAACACATCTTCAACAATCTTTCATCTAAAAAAGAAAAAAAAATAGCATTAGATGATAATGACCCATTAGCAACTTGAAATTGGGATTATCTAGCTTTGTTTTTTTGTTCGTAGTTGTGTAGGGTGATTGAGAAAATAGAATAGATGCTGGGAAAATCAAAGGTAGAAACAAGAAGACTTCCCAGGTATAAAGGAACCACGTGAATGTCACCAAAAAGGAAATCCTGAGCTTTTTGTGTGGGGTTTGAGATCACCCAGCTCTTCCCAGGGCAGCCCTCCTGAAACTCAGGGAGGAGTTGGGTAGTTCCACATGAAAGAAAAAAAAAAAAGGATAAGTAAATGATATGCAAACGTACAAAAGGGATAGCCTTTCTGGCCTGGAGTCTAGGAGGCAAATGTTAAAGTAAAAGGAGTGTGTGTGGGGGGTGGGGAGGATAAATACCTGGGAGCTAACCAAAGTGGATGCCGTGTGCCCATTGCTTCAGTGATGCCAAATGGGCGAGCTAGGGAAACACAGTGTTCTCAGATGAAGCCCCTGGTCCTCATTTAGAAGAATGGTGTTGAGCTTATGAGCCTCTAGCAATTAAGTCTGCCAGGTGCAAACCATCTCCATGGACCCATTCTCCAGCTCCTATTTGTCACAGCTCACTCAGAAACACTAGAACTGTTACCCTTGAGGCTTTGTTGTTCTTTTATGGCTAAAGAAACAGCTACAGTTGAGTCTTCACAAAAGTGGCCCATGAAATCTTTGATTCATCCTTGTTTTGATTTTGTTTTGTATTTGGTATTCCTCTTGGTATGGAGAGCATGAAAAATTCAGTTTGCAAAAGGATTTAATCAACAGTAAATGTTTTGAATCAGATTAAAACACAAATACTTTAAGAGCTATGTATTTATTCTCTCCTGCTGGGTGCAGTCATTTTTTCTTGCTTCTGAAGGGCAGTGCAAAGCCATGAATGCTCTAATGAATTCCTTGCAATGGGCAGGGATGTTAATGGTTAATAATGATGAATGTTTATCTTAAAAATCCTGGGTTCTTCCTCAAAATGTGCCCACTTCTCCTTGACACATCAAAAATGAGAAATCATCTATGAGACTGTTTTATTTGTCTGTGTTTTCGGGACAGCATATTTACATACTCAAGAAGGCAATCAATATAAGCAAGCCCAGGTCTTCCAAGAATCCTTAATTATACGTCAAAGAATGCATATGTATTCACATGTAATACTTGTGTTTCTGCAGTGTCCCCCCCACCCACCCTTTTGAGCTGACATGTGCTAAGGCTCTTTGAAAGCAGTAAAATCAAGAGTGTAACAGGCAAATGCACAATGAGTTGTTAAATGTGATGGCAAAATAAAAAAAAAATTTTAAAGCTTCAGTCAGTGTGATCAGTAAAAGAAAAAAAAAAAAGAAAAGAAAAAGACAGCCGGCAAACTGTCTATCATGTGATGAAATTTGACAGTAGGGATTATGGCTTTGATGGACCAGAACAGCTAATAGAAGAAGCTGACATTTTTGAAACCCTGCTAATTAAGGGTTCCTTCCTTAATATTAAAATAAAGTCTTTGTCTGGGTTTTATGGTTGGAGAATCAGGTGTTTTCATTAATATATGCCAGTCAGTCTTAATAAGCTTGGAGGGCAGAGGAAGTTATTATTGAGTGACCTTCTACAAAATAAGCATGTTGCTAAGGGCTCTAACCCTGCCCTGTTCAGACTGATGAATCTCATTTCCAATGCAAAAGCTTCACAAGAAATCCAAGTATTCTCTGTGCAATCACAGAAAATAATCCTTGTGTCTCTTGTAATGTCCAGAATTGCCACTTACTACACTACTACTGTACAATGAATATTACAATACATATTATTTTTCTAGCACAATTGTCTACATTTCTGAATTGCCCAGAATAGAAAAACTTATTGTGAAGACACTTGTATTGAAAAGTCAGCTCATTTTAATACTTTTCAAATAGTCATCTACTCTGTTCATGAATTATAATGCTCATAATACATCTGACAATACCGGCTTTGAAAAGAAGATATGTCTATATTATTACATATTCATTTTCAAATAGATTTCAAACAGATTTTAAACCATTCATTGAAATTCATTGAAATGATAAATTCACAGTTGGATTTTGATTGACTCTTAATCCAATTTTACTTTTGATAAGTTTTCAGCCACCCCCAACCTTTCTTAACCAATATATTTTTTGTTCTTCCATTGGTTTTTAAAGCAAAGCTGATGGGATATGGTAAAACTTGAAAGTCTTGATAACTACATGGAAAGCTTATCAAATGAATTGATAAATTTAGTTAAAATCAGTAAGGCACCACACTACCGGTGATTTGCCTAAGTTCCAAGGCCTCAGTGCTCATCTTATGAAAGTCATGTTTATAGTAGCTGACTGTTGGTTCACAGCCTAGAGCAGAACTTTGAAAGAGTCTTTCAGTTACTGAGCTGTACCACCATCTCCAGATGACAAGTGCAGATCACCAAGGCATTTGGTGTAGGGATAGAACATTAACACCTTGATGTTTTGTGGTTGCTCAGCCCTAACTAGCAGCTGTTCAGCTTGAGTTCTTGCTGCCTGTGCTCAAAGGATTAGCTGGGTAACACCTCTGTTTCTGGCTACAGGTACAAAGGTAACAAACCTACTAGAATATTTTTGGAGAAGGAAGGAGCTAAATTAAAAATTGCAAAGTGCGTGAGTTTTGTGTTCACCCATGGGATACCAAAAACCATCAACCATAAATAGCTGATTAGATTGTCCCAGATATGGGAACAAATGAGATGAGAATCTTGGACCTAGGGCTTCAATATGTGGGGCGAGAAGTTACCTCTAAGTGTGGCAATTATTTCAGCCTACATCTATGGGAGGCAATTGTCTTTGAGATACAGACTTGAGAGGACAAAATATGACATTTCTTGTAAGTGATTTATTGAAGCTGTTCCTCAGTATTTTAAAAGGAAAAAATTGTTAATGAACACTAGCATAAATCCATCTCCTTCAGGTCAAAATCAATCACCTAGTGTTTATTGAGCCTCTATCTAATGCTTTCTCAATGTCCTGGGTTTAACCCCAAAGTAGTATAGCACACCACCCCTGCCCTTATAAGTCCCAGTGTAGTTAGAACTCTACTGTGCCTCAGATTGCTCCCATCTTTTCATCAAAGCCCCCCATCCCTTCTCATACTTTGTGTGGAGCCAGCACGGAGTTCCTCTCCCAGACTCTTGGTGCACAGCCACCTCCAGATTCATCCACATCAGTGCTACTCAAAGTGTGGATCATGGGCCAGCAGTGTCAGCATCACCCAGGAACTTCTTAAAAATATAAAACCTCAGGCTCTACCCCACAGCCATGAAGCCAGAATCTCTGGGAACCCATGACTCTACATTTTAAGGAAGTCCCCAAGGGCTCTTGAGAAATTTGAAAGGGAGTCATCTAGAATGCTCATATCACAAATTAATCATAGATTACATTGTGCTGTCATATACTTTTGTCATATTGTTTAACTTGTGTTTGTCTTATCTCTCCAAAATGGATTCAAGTAAGCTCTTTAGGGGTAGATGCTGAGTTTTAATGTTTCTTTTTACCCCCTAATCCAAATTCATTATCTTGAAGACAACAAATGATTGATAAATATTTTATTAACTAAAACCTTTTAATTATAGATTAAATCTAAAAATTCAGTCCTTTTAGTCTAAAGACATTCCTCTATTTCTCTTATACCTTGTTTATTCTCTTATACCTCTTCCCTTTAATATCATCTTCATAGTATTCTAATACTTCATGTTCTACTTCAAGGATTCTGTGGTTTTACATCAGCATTGTCCAATAGAAATATATTGCCAATCAAATGTGTAATTTTAAATTTTCTAGTAGCCACATTTAAGAAAGTAAAAACAAACAAGAGATTAATTATCTATAATCATAAAAGTGTAATATGCAAATTGACCGAATGACCAAACAGCAGATCAACAGTCTATACAACCATGCTATGACACATACTGGTGCCAGGCCAGCCAAGGCGGGTGAAATGCCATTGGTCAGGGGGCCCTGCAATCACCCCACGATCACCCTGCAGAGGGAGGCCCAGGCTACTCTCTGCAGGGCAGTCGATGCAGGGGCTCAACAATCAATCGCCCCGAAGAGGGAGGCCCAGGCTACCCGGCCAGCAGTGCTGAGCAGATGGGTGGGCCTCCCTCTGTGGAGCCCAGGCCAGCCAAGCGATTGCACCCCATGCCTGTCACCCGCAGAGGGAAGCAACTAGTGGCGGAGGAAGGGGGACAGTGCTGCACAGATGGCAAGCAGTGGCAGCGGCAGGGGCGGGGCCAGCTGCTGGCAGCCAGGGGAAGGAAAGCCCCAATAGGCGCTGATCACCGGCCAGGCCTAGGGACCCTACCCAAGGGGTCCTGGATTGTGAGAGGATGCAGGCCGGGCTGAGGGACACCCCCGCCCCCCACCCATGCATGAATTTCGTGCACCAGGCCTCTAGTAATAATATAATACATTCTGTTGATTCTAACATCAAAAGTATTATTTTAATATGTAATCAAAATAAAATATAAGACATTTTGCATTCTTTTAATTTTGTACATAATCTGAAACCTGATGTTATTTTACACTTACAGCATGTTCTAATTCAGATTAACCCCATTCCAAGTACTCAAGGAGCCCACATGGTTGGACCATAATGAATACCGGTAATACTGCTCTAGAGAATATTCATAGGTAAAGTGCAAGGGTGTCTGAAATTCCTGAAAGAAAATGCCAAATTATATGCATCTTATCAGAGCATTTTTCAGGTGAGAAAGAACACAGAATTTATCTGATTCCCAAAGGGCTTGCTCCCCTCACCACCACCAGATTCCCTCTCCACATATCTTACTAGTAAAAACCACCATGCTGCTTTTAGCCTCTGGGATGACTCATTTCTTTTGACTGATTTTCTCTACTTGCCAGTTCTATTTACATTCCCTATTCTAACAAGACTAACTGAAGTCTGTTATTAAACAGTTGTGAATTTAACTTATTCCTTTAAAATAGCACCTAGAGAGTGCTCAGGGTATTGACTTGATCATAGAATATAACCTCAAATACTACCACAGTTAGTAGTTACAAAAGCCAAAATAAAATTGCAGTGTGTTAGACCTTTTTCTTACGGTAATTCACTAGGAATAAATTATCGCTAGCCCAGATGACATGGCTCAGTGGTTGAGCATCCACCTATGAACCCAGAAGTCATGGTTCGATTCCCCATCACTGTCCAGGCACATGCCCAGGTTGCTGGTCGATTCCCAATGGGGGGCATGCAGGAGGCAGCTGATCAATGATTCTCTCTCATCATTGATGTTTCTGTCTCTCTTTCCCTCTCCCTTCCTCTCTGAAATCAATAAAAATATTTTATTTAAATTATCACTAGACCATGAGGCCCCAGGAAGTTCCCAAGATGTGCTAAAACATATCAGCAGGGAAGGTTCTGGAAGGGCCAGTAATTGATCACAGCACAGAAAATTTTATCCCTCCTTATTCTCTTTATTGGGTTTTAACTCCCAAATTAATTTCTTGAAATGGGATAACCACTCACTTTCTACAATGGCTAAAATAGTTTTGTACACCTTGTGACTTCTTGGATGGAATTTTTCAAGACCCCTCACAGAGACATAGAGGAGGAGAACCAGCTGTTTCAAATAAATATCTGTGGTGTTGACAGTGTTTCAATCTGAGAAAGTAAGAGATCAGTTGAGCAGGATCCTCTTTTTGTTTCCCTTTTTCTAAAACAGAAAGATCTTTTGAAGTACATAGCCAAATTATTTTTGTTGAGCCTTTCTGGTTTTGTTATTTTTTGTTTATCTCTCAACAACAACTTAAACATTTTGACGTGGCTCCTGGTGACAGCTGATGTTGTTAATCTTCCATCATAGAGTAGTCCCATTAAAAACAATCAGGAATGATGAATTGCACTATTTGTGTGCATTTTATTATTATTTGTGTGAAACGTTACTATATAAGTACATTAAACATATCCAGTGTCTTAGTTTCACTATGACTAGAATAATATGAAATACCCTGTGTAACTTTCAAAAAAACGGAAAAGTCAACACCACAATTATTATTGTTTTCCTTATCCATTTACCTTCCTTTAAAATAAAAGGGCTGTTCAGAATGGGGAAAGATTTAAATTTCAGTATTAACTTACAAGCATTTTCCACTTTTTTCCCACAAAAAGTAAGAGGATAAGATTTACTCTGAGAATAACAAAAAAAGAAACAAAAATTGCAATACATTGATACTGAAGTCATGCAATGCATAACATGAATCCCAATGTGTATCTAGATTTAAATGGCAAATATTGAACCATGTAAAATTTGAGGATAATGCATTAACTATGCCAATATCAAGTATTTGATGTTGATTGGTCTCCTTACCACCAAGGTAATGAGGAAGCTTTGAGAGTGACATCTTACTATTCATTTGATCTTCAGAGAAGAGAGATTCACTTCAGGTAGTTTTAAGATTGTTAATGCTTATTTCTTGGCATCATTTCATGTTTTACTATGACATAACCTTCAATTGTGCCCGTTTCTCCTTTCCAGCACTGTGATAAACACTAAAATGTTTGCCTTTTCCGCTTAAACTTCAAAACTATAGGAACCTTGTAAATAAAGCAAGGCTTTAAGATTTCTTGATTTAGTCACTTTCACAAATCTCTGGGCTCATTCTTGTGATGTAATATCCCTTAATATCACAGCACTCCTTAGGTGCTTCTTTTAACCAGTATTTCTTCATTATGGGAAAGTGATATTGACATACCAAAACTATTCTAAAACCACTGCTTCCATGGTGTGGGGTGTGGGTGTAATACCTGAACCATGATTACAAGAAAAAATGAAATACAGTTTCTTAAGTGGAAAAAATGTGGGAGACTTTAAAGTCTGGATCTGTTTTATACATACATTTCTAGAAGTATTTAAATATGCTGAATTGGAATCTGATTCTCTGTAATGACCTGTTTAACACTTTCGAATATTTAGTAATCAGTGTTGATTATTGATTGATCAATTCACTATTGGGAATAATAGTCATAAAGGCAGACATGCCATTCCAAATAACTGTGGCTAGGTTTGAATCAGTATCTGCAATTGGTTCCTTATTTCCTCTTTTTTTTTTTTTTTTTTTTCCATTACGGCAACAGCTTGCCTTTTCCTTTTTCATCTCTGGGAACTAAGAAATCCACTGGAATTATCTTCTGACACTTCTTAATCAAAGTTCAGAACTGGCTATTCAACATTCTCTTTGGATACACTGGTTGTAAATTCTCAAATCAGACTTTCCAGGGTTCAGAGAGAAGTAGCTAAAAATAAAAACAAACAACAACAAAAAACGCATACAAGAAAAGTACTCGGCCTTACTGATTCCTCAGGGACTCAAAATGTTATTTCTGAAGGTAAAATAAGCACACAATATGTTATCTTTTAGCTCAAATTCTTCTAAGGGAGGCTCTGTTAGCATATCTCCTCTTAAGAGTGGATTGGTTTTCTTATTTGATGACACTGAAAGGATTTTTCATTCTACCTCATCGCTCTGATACAGAGCCTTTCTTCCTGCTTGTTCTACTAATTTATACATGTTTTTCTGTAACAGACCCAATGCTTTTATGCGTTTTTCTTCAGATAAGTCAGCAGATACATAGAATGAGACAGAGCAGTAAAGAACATCAAGTTTCTGTCAAAACAGTTCATAAATATTCAGGAGAGTTCTGCAATATGGAGGAAGTTATGAAGATGGCATTAAGATACCAGTAAATCCAAAGAAAACGTATGCTAATCAAGTGATCACATCTTATAATGTTTATTCTTTTGTCACTTTATTATCCTTCAATAATATAAATGTGACCCCCCCCCCCAATAAAAAAAAAACTAGAAATCATAACCTGCCATCATGGGATAGTTTCCACCTTATCCTGGGTCAGGCTGTCTAACCAGGATGTCAGGGTTTCACGGTAGAGCTGAAAGACTAACCTGGAAATTATGTTTCCAAACTACTTGCCGCTAACACACTCCTCTCGGGCCTAACCTTCCATCCCAGGATTGACATCGTCCCCTGTGGGAGTGGGGCCCACCTGCAGTAGGACTCCTGGAAAGGACTGAGTCATCAGCACCGCCAAGTCTCTCAGCAATCTCAGTGCCCTCAAGAAAAATTTTAAAAACCAATATCTTACAAAAGGTTTAGGAAATGTTACCTTAGATGGCAGGTTTTAAATGACCATTTTTATGTGATAAATATGAACTCTGTGTTATTCCTAAAAATGAAAATTTAAGAAAAAGAAATAGGTTTTATGATCTTTCATTAAAGGGTATCCTCATGCCGAAACCGGTTTGGCTCAGTGGATAGAGCGTCAGCCTGCGGACTGAAAGGTCCCAGGTTCGATTCCGGTCAAGGGCATGTACCTTGGTTGTGGGCACATCCCCAGTGCGGGGTGTGCAGGAGGCAGCTGGTCGATGTTTCTCTCTCATCAATGTTTCTGACTCTCTATCCCTCTCCCTTCCTCTCTGTAAAATATCAATAAAATATATTTAAAAAAAAAAAAAAGGGTATCCTCAAAAGTTGTTGCAATTCAGAGATGACTAGCAATATTGCTGCCTGTTCCTCATTTATACCAAACCCTTTGTGTTTTTTTTAGTGTTTTTTTTTAAAATATATTTTATTGATTTTTTACAGAGAGGAAGGAAGAGGGATAGAGAGTTAGAAACATCAATGAAAGAGAAACATCGATCAGCTGCCTCTTGCACACCCCCTACTGGGGATGTGCCCTTGACCGGAATCGAACCTGGGACCTTTCAGTCCACAGGCCGACGCTCTATCCACTGAGCCAAACCGGTTTTGGTATATACCAAACCCTTTGGATCAAGGGAGCCCTGAACTCAGTGATTTGCCTGTTAGTATGTCGCTGTAGTTAAAAAGTATTTGCTCATCCCAGGGGGCCAGGCAAAGGCTATTGGCATGCTTGCTTGATGTTTGAAAAGACAGATTAGTGCCCCATCCTATCTACCAGCAGGGTACAATGAACCAACAAGGAAAAGTCAACTCAAACCACTGTGTAATATATTTACATTTTTCCTAGGAAACTTCAGTTACCAGATCAACTATGTCTAGTGTGCAAATTACTTGCAAGCTAACTGAATGTGAAATACATCTGAGGCAGGCCATGTGGTTTAGCTTGATGGCATTAAGGGCTATGGTTTGTCTTGGAAGAATCTATGAGAGCATTGAGTAGGGAAAAGCAGGGAGATAGAAATTGAAACAAAAATGCTTATTACAACTTCCCTATCTCCTGTCCCTTATACCTTCCCAGCTGTTTTCTAAATACTCGGCAATGTGAGAGGAATTTCTCTTGTAGAGTCACTCAGCTGGAGTAAAGGTGGACCGAGTGAGCAAGGTTGGCAGTAGTCATGCTCACTTTTTCTTCATGTGCAAGGAAAACAATGCAAAGGCCCATGGGTCTGTTTCTTCAGTTTAATGAGCCGAACATGTTTGTTGGTTTGTACCACCATATAAACTGATTGAGTTTACTGTAGAATAAAGAAGTTCTCACATTTGCCTTATAATGTAACTAGATGCACGAAATTCATGTGCGGGTACGGTCCCTAGGCCTGGCCTGTGATCGGCCATCTTCCCCAGCTGCCCACAGCCGGCCCTGCCCCCCACCGCTACCCACCCCTGGTTCCCCGTTCGCCATCGAGTGATCGGTGCCTGATGGCCAGGGGAAGGGACCAAGAGGTGTTCAGTGCACCTCATGGTGACTGGCCCAGCAGTCATTCTGGTTGTTCTGCCATTAGGGTCAATTTGCATATTACCCTTTTATTATATAGGATTATCTTATAGGATTTGCACTAATCAAAAGAATACAATATTAGTGAGGAGAGGGAAGCTATACCTTTCCACTAAGTAGATCTTAATTAAGGATTAAAGATGGGACAAATAATAAATGAAATGGAAATTCTCACTTTCAGTAAGTTGAAGTAAAAATTTT
>NC_137770.1:94230987-94266205 GCF_963455305.1 Plecotus auritus
CAGTTGGTATTTTGATAGGGATTGCATTGAATCTATAGATTGCTTTTGATAGTATGGACATTTTAATGATGTGACATAAAAAAATTAATAGTGTTAATTCTTCCTATCCATGAGCACAGTATAGGCTTCCATTTATTTGTATCTCTTCAATTTCTTTCTCCAATGTCATATAATTTTCCAAATACAGATCTTTTACCTCTTTGGATAATTTTATTGCCACACATTTTATACTTTTTGATGCAATTGTAAATAGGATTGTTTTCTTAATTTATCCTTCTGATAGGTCATTATTGGTGTATAAAATGCAACTGATTTCCCTATATTAATTTTGTATCCTGCTACTTTACTGAATTCATTTATTGGTTCTGATAGATTTTTTATAGATTCTTTAGGGTTCTCTGTATACTGTAGTATCATGTTATCTGCAATTAATTACACTTTTAATTCTTCCTTTTGAATTTGGATGCCTTTTATTTCTATTTCTTGTCTGATCGCTGTGGCTAGGACTTCCAATACTGTATTGAATAAAAGTGGTAAAAGTGAGCATCCTTGCCCTGTTCCTGATCTTAAAGAAATAGCTTTCAGTTTTTCACAGTTTTTAGCTGTGGTTTGTCATGTATGGCCTTTATTATGATGAGGTATATTCTCTCTATCCCCACACTGCTGAGAGTTTTTAATATAGAAAGATGCTAGATTTTGTCAAATGCTTTTCTACATAGACACAATCATATGACTTGTATCCTTTATTTCATTTATGTGTTGTATCACATTAATTGATTTGTGTATATTGAATTAACTTTGCATCCCAGGAATAAATTTCACTTGATCATGATGTATTAACCTTTTAATGTGTTGCTGGAATTGGTCTACTAACATTATGTTGAGAATTTCTGCATCTATATTCATCAAGAATATTGGTCTATAATTTTTTTAATGCCCTTTGTCTGATTTTAGAAGCAGGGTAATTCTGGCCTAATAAAATGGGCTTGGGGGCCTTTCCTCCTCCTCCACTTTTTAGACTACTTTGAGGATAGGTGTTAATTCTTTGAATGTTTGGTAAAATTCACCTGTAAAGCCATCTGTTCCAAGAATTTATTTGTTAGGAGTTTATTATTACTTATTCTATTTTTTAGTAGTTATTGGTCTGTTCAGATTTTCTATTTCTTCTTGATTCAGTCTTGTAAGATTGTTTCTAGGACTAATCAATTTTTTTTCAGGTTGTCCAATTAGTTGGCACATAACTGTCCATATATTTTCTTAAAACTCTTTGTATTTCTGTGGTGTCATTTATCACTTCTCCTCTTTCATTTCTGATTGTATTTATTTGGGTTTTCTTTCTCTCTGACTCTCTCTCATTTTTAATTTTTTTTTGGTGAGTCTGGTTTAAAAATCATCAATTTGCTTAGCTTTTCAAAGAACCGGCTCTAGGCTTCATTGATCCTTTGATTAGTCATACATATATGACTCTCATTTGTTTATTTTCAATCTGGTCTTTATTATTTTCTTTCTCACTTTGGGTTTTATTCTTCTTTTTCTAATGGTTCTAGGTGTAATTTTAAATTGTTTATATGGTATTTTTCAGGCTTATTGCTGCCGCTTTTTCAGGCTTATTGCTGCTTACTTGAAGCAACATTCCAAGCCAAGACTGGCAGCCACTTATGCGAGGTGTAGGGCCACCTGGTGGGTGTTACAATGCAAGTTGAGACTGGTCACTTCTTATGTGGGTTTAGAGCCACTAGCAAGAAGTACAGAGAATGCCAAGGCCAGCTGCTGCTTGTCCGAGGTTTGTAGACTTCTGAGAGATTTTAGGAAAGTGCACAACATGAACCTAGGCAGGTCTCTTATGTGGAAAAGCCACCAGAAGAGGTTTGGGCTGGACACATTAATTGGGTGTGGCAGGGCCTCAGGGAATCGCCAGGCAGGATAAAGGGTGTTAGCCAGGTTAATGGGCAGCACAGATTTGGTGCCTGCCTGCACTGTGCCAGCTGAGTGGGAGGAGGGGTCAGCAAAGGAACAATTGCACCTGCCAGCCACGCTGTCCTTGGAAAGAGCTGCCCTGCCCTCCTGTCCTGGCCCTGGAGCTAGTCAATTTAGTTCCTCCCTGTATGTTGCTGGCACTTTTCAGGCTGATGCCCCTGGCTGGAGCTAGAGTGAGTGAGTTTGTGAGCGAGTGAGTCTATGCTCAGGACCTTTACTAGTAAGTGGTCCTTTAAGAGGGCTCCTAGGTCTCCCGCTGCCCTCTGTCTCACTCATATGTAATCCCTGCTGGTTTTTTTATAGCCAGATGTTAAGGGGACTCTTCTTCCCTGCACTGGAGTCTTGGGTGTGGGGCTGGGAACCCTCACTCTTTAGGAGGGGACCTGTGTAGCCGAGATATCCCTCCCAACTCTTAATCACCACACCGTGGGCGTGGGACCAACATGTTTCACAAATCCACCTGTCTTGGTGTCACTTCTTTGTGTCTTTAGTTATGCGACTTCTCTTTGGGCAGTCTTTAGGTAATTCTGAATGATGGTTTTTCTGCAATTTAGTTGTAATTTGTATGCGTCCATGGGAGGAGGTAAACACAACTTTTACTCACTTCACCATCTTGACTGGAAGTCTGAGCTCCTCTATCCCTTATCTTCACTTTTATTCAGGAGATAACATTGAGCACCATGGAGAGAGGAGGCTGAGGGAAGGCGGACTGGCAGTCCCCTGGGCTAAGGATGCTTTGCCATTGGACTCTTGGGCCAAAAGAAGGCATAAAGTAGGTTTACTAAACTGGAAAATAAACCAGACACAGGTTTAGTGAGAAAAGTAGTAAACCGATAGTTAGCCAGTGTGTGTACAGCCCTGCTTCTACCATTAAACACCTGGGTAAACTTGAACAAGCCTTGTAACTTCTCAGAACCATAAAGTTTCCACCTATTAAATAGGGGATATTAATGGATGTTTTTGACAGTGTCTTCTTGCTCTAAAATTGTACTAGGTAAAAAACAGCATGAGAAGTGTTGAAAGTGATAGATGAATATGGGATGTGATGATGATGATGTAAAATTAGGATGATCATACCAGTTTAAAAGATTGCTATGATGATCAAAGGAAAGAGTGAAAAGTGCTTGTATATAGTGGTAGGTAGCTATGAAGATGGTTATTGTTATAGTTGAGGCTCTAAGCATGCATCTCTTCTGCTGCACCCCTTCCGACTAAAGTAATGTCCCAAAGTGACCACACAAAGCCTCAGAACTCATCAAAGTTACGCGGGAACATACATGTCTGTGTTTCATCCATTCTTAGCCTCCAAAGAGCAACAACAACAGCAGGCATTCCTGTACTGCTGATTTCGCACAAAGTGACTTTCTGTGCATGGTTTCATTGGATTTTCAAAATTGGGCTTTGAGGCAGGTAAAGAAAGCTTTGTTTTTTCCCCAGCGTGGGAGCACCACTCCACGGGTGCCAGGCAGGGCCTGAGAGCTGGGGAAAAAACAAAGCTTTCCATGTAGCGTGTTCCCCAGAGTCCTGCAGAGCAGCAATACTGCTGCCTTTCAGAATAGGAAACGGAAGCCCAGAGAAGTTAAATGAGTTGTTTAAGGTCACACAGCAGAGGAGAAAAATAGTCTGATTTTCAAGTCAGGTTATGACCGCAAGTATTTTGTGCTTTCTCCTACACGAGGTCGCACTGTGTGACCTTGGCTACAATACATACATAAAAACGGTGATAGGGTCAAATTCTCAGTGCCAGCCTTTCTATCTAATATAGGCTCTGGGGTCTCTTGACCTCAGGATCCTATGAGATCATTGGAGGAGAACGTCCTCACTGGACCATAGTGTGAGCTGGCACAGTGTGGCGCAGTCCTGTTCTAGATGTGCTGTTCTCAGGATATTATTTTGTGGAAAGGAAATGCCTGCACATCCAAGCAAACCAGGCCGTGGAGCCAGCCACCTACCCCTCCTCTCCATAAGACCGGCTTACATGAATATTCAGCAACCAGGACCCTAAAATTCGACTGTATCTCCCACCTGTGTTGTCATCTTATCACAATCCATGGTCTGTGCCAAAAGCTACATTTCAGTATTAGAGAAAGGCTCGGAGTTTGAGAAAAGTGACAGAAATATTTATTAAAGTGGTGCACTTGGACTCCATGCAAAATGAAAAAGAGACTCCCTCATATCCACTAATCCCCAAACAAAATAACCATCAAGAAATATTAAAACACACATTTTATTAGTTTCATTTAATTTCCTAATTGCTCAAAGTCAGCTTACCCATTTACTGCTGTGTGAAATGCTTAGAGGCAAGGCGCACATTAAAGGGATTATTTCCATGTAATCCCTCCCTCCCAGAGGGTAGGAACTGATCACTTATGAATTCTGATTTACTCTCTGTAACAATATCAAATGGAGGAAATAGTTATTGTAAAATGATAGAGTCAGTAGTAGGGTAATACAGTAGGAGAGTGTAATTTAATAGCAGAGAGAAAGTACCTCATTTTCGGTAAAAGTTATGTGAGCCTTTTTCAGGAACAGCTATTCACCAAACTGAATGTAGCCTCCCATTTTTCTGGCTATACCTCTGTTAATTGATAGATGGTGAAGATGTGTAGCCTGTTAAGATTTTAATCAAATAGGGTCTGGGGGTAGATGTGATCATTTTCCTAGGACTTGGAGATCTGGGGCTAGTAATTGCTCTGGGATTTGGCTCTCTGTGACAACCCTCCTTCTCGCAGGAAAGAGTGCAGGCATTCAGGTGGAATTTGGAGGCATGAAGCAAATTACACAGGAAAGGCGATGAGGTAGGAAGGGGTTTTAGGTAAATATCCACCAAGAAACTGTGATACCCTGACCTGGCAGTTCCTGTGGCACATCATAGCTGGCCCGAGACCATGCAACTGCAGAGGGCTGGGAAACCCATTAGTGACCCGGGGAAGAGCTTTTCCTTGTTCTGTTGCTGATACATCTCTCCCTGTCATAGTACCTATAACCCCACTACACTAGTTTAGGAGCATGATTGCTATTCTTGGAAGGAAGGAAGCGCTACAGCATCAGAGGAGTTCAGAGGTAAGGCCAATCCTTAGCAGCAATTTCTGGCCCCTTAGCACCGAAATAGGCAGTTTCTCCATTTCAGGCTGAGCCCCCTCTGATATTTCATATTCATTCTCTACCTTCAGAGTCAGCCTAATACAAAGAGTCTACAAAATAAAACATTTTAAAGCCCTCAAGGAGATTTGTACCATGAATTTTATTAGATTGAAGGCAAAACAAGCTGATACCAGCAGAAAAAACAAAATGGCTGCTGCAGACCCCAGCTGACCTCTTTTGCATGGAAAATTCTCCATATTATTACAGAACTAATGAGTAATATTTAATGAAAACATTATGCCTTTGCATATATTTGTAAGCAGCACTTCTTCCATTTAAATTTACATAGAAATAAGCTGATATGTATAAATACGCATCTTGGGAATCTGTGTGCTTTAAGGGAAACACTCATCCGCTGTCTCTGGCTATTTCTATACAAAGCGCCAACTTCTCAATAGAAAACTGTAGCATTCAGTCAATCATCTGGTTGACACCCAAAATGCGAGCATGTGATGATGTGTGGAGAACACAGCTGAACCTAAGGCAGACTCACCCACATTTCACAGGATGTTTGGGCTTTATGCAAACAACAGTGTATGAGAAAAAACTGTCCTAAACAATTGCTAAATAAATACATGTGGAAAAAAAATCTTTCCATTTCAAGAATCCTTAAGCATTTGAGGATAATGACTTAGAATCACGATTGTTTCTGAGGGCTGTGTATATTTCCTTTTCTGCTCAGAATCTGAATCACAGTGGTCCTGAATATGACATTGAAAGCCTGTGACACCTCTCTTTCCCACTCTTTCTCTTCCCCCTGTAGGTGGAGCTGACAGGCAGCAGCGTCTTTGACTATGTCCACCCCGGGGACCACGTGGAGATGGCAGAGCAGCTGGGCATGAAGCTCCCACCTGGGCGGGGTCTCCTCTCCCAGGGTACCACTGAGGACGGAGCCAGCTCAGCATCTTCCTCCTCCCAGTCAGAGACCCCCGAGCCAGGTGGGAATTGCAATCCCAACGTGTGGGTTGGTGGGCAGGACCTTTGCCAATGATTGCACACAAGTTGCCAGTGTGAAGAGATTATAAATAGGTTTAATGGTATTTAACAATTCCATGCAGCTTTCTGTCCCATGCAGTAATTAAATAAAGAAGAGATTTGAAAATAAGGAGACATTTTAATAAGTATAATCCAGGGATCTGATTTCTGTTGAACAATAAATATAGAAGGCACTAGTGCCTTTAGTTTCATTGTCAAATTATTGGAGGGAAAGGTTCAGATTTGGAGAGCCCTCTTCCTTTTATTGTTACCGTGGCTAAATGTAATGCATTTATTTATTATTCAGCAAAATCTGTAGCAGAGACTTTTTGAATATTAGCTTACAGAGAATTAAAAGTATGAGGGACTTGCAGAAATCTCAATTTCTTTTTTCGTAAGCATCAGAAGGTACTTGAAAGATGTGAACAGATAAATTAGGGCTAAAAAGAAAACAGAAATGGCTACATTTTAAACTGCCTTTCTACCCTCAGTATTTAATTAGATCAATTGTATAGAGGAATGAACAGAGGTGACATTCCTCATTGGGATTCCTTCCAGGACTCTTATAGACTTTGCATTCAGAATGTTCCCATTTTCATTGTGTTGTACTGATGATAATTTAAGTATTAGGGGAAAATCCATTTATAAATTAAACAAAATGACTTGATATCCATCAGTCCCCTAGTTCATCAAGCTGTTCAAACACGGGGAAGATTGGCTGGTCGGCCTGGGTCTTCCGAGAGCGCTGGTAATTAGATCTGCGAAGGATTTATTCTTTGCTGATTGGGGCTTTAAATTAATTGAAGTTCCACATTTGTGGTTTTGTCCTTTTTGTACTTTTTTAGAGGAGATATTTCATATTCTTGTGTGGTGGAGTGCTTGGCCAAGCAGCACTGGTTTAAATGTTAATTTTTCTCATGAGAAGTTTAAGATTTTTAATGAATCAAGGCCTGATTTGAAGTGCAAAGTTTTATTTGCTTGTTTAAGAAATTATTTTTGCACTCTAAAGATGCTTATACTTTATTTGATATGCTGTTTTAAAACAGATTCACAACACAAAAGCATTTTATAGAAATAAAGACAAAAAAAGCTCTAAAAATTACCACTAAAATAACTCTACATACTTCTAAGGAAATGTTGTAATTTGACCTGCTTATGAATAATCACAGCATGTTTGCTCACACAGAAGGGAAAAAACATATTTGTCCTTTTTGGAAAATAATTTAATTCCATCTAGAACCAATCCATGTTTCCTCGTTTAAGTCACCTGCAGCTTGTAGGGCAGTATCTGTACCACAAGTGAGCATCCTTCTTCAGTGAGCTCCACGCCTGAGAAAGAGAGTAGTTAAGACTGCTCTTTATTACTTACAAATGGCAATTTTTTTTTGGGGGGGGGGGTGTAGTCATATATTCTTATGGCATTGCTCACTGACTTTACTGAATAGATGTGTCAGTGAGCTCATTGGAACTGCTTTTTCAGTCACTAGGATGTTCACATCTGGGCAGATGGAGAAGCAGCACATGCACATACATAGTTTTCTATTCCTTCATGTAGACTGGGAGAGGAAAAGCACTCAATGTGTAAGAATTCAAGTTTATCAATCTTCATATGAACTAAAGCCTTAGAAATGTGGACTTTGTTTCCCTGAATCACAAACTCTCGGTTTAAGTAGGATTTTCAACAATCCTTTCATCTGACCTCCAACCTATGAGCAGGCAAAACCAACAGATAACCTCTCACTCTCTGCTGGAACTTGCTCCTGATGGGAAGCTAAGCAACATACTAGGCTACCCACTCCTTTGGGGAGCGGCTCTAATAGAAATTATCCCTAACATGGAGCCAGAGTCTACGTTGATGTAGCTTCTCCTTCTGATCCAAGGTCTACCCTCTGAGACCACATTTCAGATTTACTCCTTCTGCCCAGCATAACCTCTCAAATATATGAAATCACTTACACCAAATGCCCCTTCCTCCTGCCTGCCTTCTTTTCCAGGTCAAACAGCCTGATTCCACAGCCATTATGCATGTTCGTAAGACTCTCTCCACCCTAGTCACCCTTCCCTGGCTGTGCTCCAGTTTGTGGTGACCCTAGAAAAATATGAGTGTAGGAACTAAGTGTGGCCCTCGAGCTGTATTCTGATGAGTACAAAGCAGAGGGACTGTGGCCTTCCTCCGTTCACGCTGCTGTCCTTCTGTTAACACCACCTACGGTGGAACTAGGTCTTCTTAGTAGCCCACTGACACTGCTGATTCACACTGAGCTTGATGTCTCCACAAACACAAACACGTTGAGGGCGACTGTCACTTGGAAAAGACTTTGATCGGGAGGGAAAATATCCATAGCCTGTAAACCAGTTCTGCTAGGATCTCCTAAGCTAGAGTCCAAATCACACTGATTTAAGTTGCATATAGAGCTCGGCTAGACCCGTGCCTTCTCTGCAGCACAGCTGGCAGAAAGCAACTCCAGGTGCACTCTGAGCCCTCAGTCCTCACTGGGCATCTTTTCATTCTGGGTTTTAGAATAGCATGTCCCCCTTAAAGTTGTGTTGTCATTTAACAATTGAGGTGTGATTGAAAATTTACTTGGGTTTCTTCCTCCTGCTTTCTTGAGCCAAGCTAACTAGTAAAATAAAAAACTCTGCTTTCTAAGCACACTCCTTAACAACCTGGGCTCATTAGCGGCGGTCGCGTAAGAAGGTTTCTCTCCCTTGATGGAGAGTGTCTCTCCTGCCATTAGAGAAGGTTAAACGTACTTTGCTTTAAAAGTCTGCAGTGTGGGTTCTTTTCCATCTTTGGCTTGAAAGGGCAATTAGACTGACTGCTCAAATACTGAGAAGCAGGGTGGGGTGCTCCCTTTAGCTGGATATCCTCACTAATGCAGATCATTGCTCCAAGGGAATTACTTTAAAAGTTCATGTCAGGCACTACGTCCCAAAGCTGCTTATGTTTCTTAAAAGCTGGAAGAATTTTAACAAGATTTCCTAATTCCTAATAACACAGAGGAACATTTCTGAAGACTGTTCGTTGCATCATAATCTTTTAAACTCCGGTAAAACACAGATTCTTTTTTAAATAATAGTGTAATGTGGTTGGAAAGGGATATCAATATGTGATGATTATGAAAATTAGGGGACTAGTAGGTAGGAAATTTCTCAGAAGCCCTGATGTGTTCAGTGTAGCATTACTAAATGACTGAAATCTAAACAACATTTGGCATAATAATAAAAGGAAGCAAGTGACTAAACCAGCCTCAGAGGCATGAGACTGTGCCATGATAGGAATTCTTTTTCTTTGAACCGCCAGTCCTTTGATTGTCTTGTCTTCAACCAGCCTCAAGATGATGAGAGGGGAAAAAAATCTGTAGACTGGACAGCAAACCCAGATAAATATTTTATATGGATGCACATTTCTTAATAGTTTATTAACATCTTTCTTTTAGGGAACTCTTAAGGCAGGTGTATGAAAAATAAATAGGTGGCCGTATTGAAAGTTATGGGGTTCCGGCGTGCCTGTCTGGAGCTGTCCCCAGGTTTTGGGGGAGACTGCTGTGTGCAATCCACCAGGCTCCTGCACCCTGAGGAGCACAGAGCCTCCGGGCGTGATGTCTGGATGGGTCGTTCTCTTTCTGTGGATCTGGGTGAACCTTTTCACCACTCTTAATGACTCTGTGATCTTGGGGTTATGAGTGCTACCCTCTTACTAAATTCCAATGCTGTATCTTTTAAACATTTCATAAGCAGAAAAGCGACTCTTTTAAGAAATCCTAGAGCAGTGGTCGGCAAACTCTTTAGTCAACAGAGCCAAATATCAACAGTACAACGATTGAAATTTCTTTTGAGAGCCAAATTTTTTAAACTTAAACTTCTTCTAACGCCACTTCTTCAAAATAGACTCGCCCAGGCCATGGTATTTTGTGGAAGAGCCACACTCAAGAGGCCAAAGAGCCGCATGTGGCTCGCTAGCCACAGTTTGCCGACCACTGTCCTAGAGGAACTTTGTGAAAATCTCCCTATTTTGGCAGCAAAGAGTAATATTCCTTAGGTTAGGTCATAACATTGTTGTGTTTTACGCCTTCCTCCTTACTAAAACAGGTTGGTTTTTTCTCCAGTTATAAAATTAATTCAATTCGTTGTAAAAAATCCAGAGAATACAGGAAAAAAAAAAAAAAAAAAAAGCAACCAACATGACATTACCCCCAAATGACCCCGTGTATGTACTATATGCCCATCCTTCCAGGTTTGTTTCTGCTCCTATACACAGGTACAGTCATGTGGTGGGGTTCCTTTGTTTGCTTAAATATCATAACATACATGCTTCTGGTAGCCTGCGTATTCACTTTCCCTGTCATGTTTCTCACTATAACATAAAATGTCCGCTCTGTCTCCAGTGGTTTGTTTCCCACTAGCTAACAATCAGTTCCCAGCTTCAGGACCACTGTCAGGAGTAATGTGCCTGGGTCTTGCTTTGGAGGGGATTCAGTCAGGGCGAGAGGTTCTTGCAGCTTATTGAATGGGTGCAAGCTCATAGAGGGAGAAATCAATACTGCACCAGGATTTAGACAATTTAGCAAAATGTATGAGACAGTACTTTTGGTGAAGAATAACTACAGCAACACCGTTAACCATTTGTTGTCTAAAAGTAGAGGTTAAGTTCCAAGAAGATCTAGCTTGTTTGATGGGGGAGGGGGGAGTGTGAAGATAATCATTGCAGGAGAATGATCTTTATGCTATTACGCCTACTGTATGTCCTGGATATTTTAAAGGCAAGCAAAATTGAAGCAGTTGAGTACTTGCCTGACTGGAAATAATCTGCCTTTTCTACATATGCCTCTGTGCTATGGTCAATTTGATCAGCTCCTGATTCTACAGGAGCTCTATACTTCTGAAATCATTAGACAATTTTCACAAGTGATATAATTAGAGGAACAGATGAATGTAAAAAACTGTCTGAGGTTCAGATCAATATTTTGTCTCAAAAACTGCTTAGATATGAGATACACTCGTACTTTTATGGGTGAATTATCTACCATTGGATATAGGGTCATTGGGGATGCAGGGTTCTTTTCTTCTTATTATTGGTTCAAGTTTCCTATCAATGAACTGAATTTAGAAGTCAGGCAAAGGGAAACCATCTTTCTAACCCCACATCCAACCCCAGTCCCCAGACAATGTGACTGTATCTACAGCACTTTCTGCTGTACTGCAAATGTCAAACAGAAGGTGTAATGGATTTAATATTAGTGCTGGCCAAGGTGTTGAGGGAGCTGTTAATAATGACACTCCAGTTATTGATCTGAAGCCTTTAAAAATCAAAGAAAAGTGAGAGATCTCCTGCTGGGGAAAGGCACACAGTGACTGGTTTTTATTGCCAATATATTTCTGCATGTAGAGTGGCAACTTTTTGGAATTATGTTATCACCATTAATCTCTGCGAGATTTTTGGAGTCATTATATGGTAAGATAATATCATGGAGACTGTTCCGCATGCTAATGCTAAGAGATCAGGCCAAGTTCTTTCAGATATAAATAGTGTGGTAACTATGACATTCAAATTGGCAAATGGAAGGTTTATTAGCACTTGATTTATTCTCGATGACAATGTTGGATCCACTGGAAGTGTAAAATACAAACTGTATAGTCACTAGGACAGCTCACCACTGTTGTCTTTTAAAAACTCTGATTATAAGCCATAGTGACTCACTTCAGATGGAAATGAATTTTGTTCTTGCAATTAGTGTACCTTTTCAGGAAACCGGTGATTCTTCAATCTGAGTGGCAGTTTGTATGCGATGAAATTCCTGCTTTCCAGAGTCCCCAACAAATAAATGAAATTAAAATGTATAATTTATGTTGAATGTTTATCAAACTGTAAACACACATTGAATTCTTTTCCATATTCATATAATATCAGCAAAGATAAATCCATCAGATAATGTACCACGGTTACCTCTCATGAATTGAGTAGGAAATGCCTCTGTCCTGCAGCTGTAGCAAGGGTCCAGATACGTGCACCATCCCCACACTGGCTGCCTCCTGGGAACCCCAGGTGCACATGGATGTGTCACATATCATCGTCAGAAAGAGCCTAGCAAAAACTAATATTTTCATAACCCAAAGGGATCATTGGTTCAGCATAAAAACTCACTTTTTATCCAAAACTTAGAAAAATTATTTCTTTTCCTTAGCTATATCATTGTTATTTTAAAATGAAATAGAAAAGGCCTTTCACCCCTCAATGAAAATGACATATATGCTCCAAAAATAAGCCAGTACCATTACAAGGACATCCTGGCCACATTTAAAATGCTTCTTTGGTCTCAAAAAAAGCTAACTGATGCAGTGCCATTTTTTCATGCAGAAAGTAGTCTATTCTTAAATGTCACCTTTATTCCCAGCTAAGCTAAAGAAGATCACCTGGAACTTCCCCAGAAGGGAATAAATATTTCCCCACGCTCTCTCCTGGTGTGCAAGGCCTAGGCACGCTTGTCACCTTTTCTTGTGTATGCTCACGCTTTTTAGTGTGCTTGTCTATGTACAATGAGAACATTTGCAAGCAAGCAACCTTGTACTTTTAGGACCTTGTCCAAGGGAAGTAAAGAAAAGTAAGGTAAAATCTCTTTCGTCCCACAAGGCTCTGCTGGCCCAGTGCCTGAGCTCCGCCCTTCCAGGCCAGTTCCCAGAATCCACAGCGGCATCCTTTGAGACGCAACAGGCTGACCTGTGAGAATCTGTGTTGATGACTCATGTAGCTACAGAAAGGCAGCCTCCCTCTTATTAACAGAGAAGATGTTGGAGATCAGCATAGTTCTGTATGACATTCTAAAACGTTTTCTTCCAAAATTTAGAACACAGTGGTTGTGACTCGAAAAAGTGCAGCTTTTATATAAATTAATACAGTGGTATTTACAGGGTAGCAAATGGTTTGTCCAATAATAGAAGCACAGGCCTCTTACCAGAATACACAATAGGTTCACTCAGTTTATATGTAGCATTTTTTCCTAAACCTATTGAAGGTTTAGAAAATCAATTTTTTAAACCCATTATTTTTAAGTTGTTTTATATAGCTTTTCAGGTCATAATTTTGACTTTTCTTTACCTGTGGTGATAAGGGGTTCATTTTCAGAGTTTCTAAAATGAAACCCAAGACAAATTGTTAATGGATTGGCCTGTTCTTTCCAATTTAAAAAAAAAAAATGTGGTGGTCTTTGTCATTGGATAATTAAAAATTGTAGTTTCTACTTTTGTAACTTTTGTCTTGAACAAAGCACGAGTTATTTGCTTTTAATACATAGCACTGCAAAGAAATTTCATCCCTGTCTAGCATTCTGAATTCTTCTGCACTTAAGAGCAGTCTGGCGAAGGATCGGTTACCTGGCATTGACTGAGCTTTGCAGGGTGCACAGATCAGAAGAGGCAGAACTGGCTGGAAACCATTTCCACCCCTAGTGAGCAATTTACTCATGATTGCTTGGGGAAAATGCTGGAAATATTGCTTCTGTGTAAAGTTTGCAACTTCCAGTTGTCAACTCTTTGCCAAGCAGTTTTATCCTGAGTATAACTTTAGCAGCAAAGTGTACTCAGGCCACTGTGATAATGGTTGGCATTCATATCCAGCTTGATGTATGCAAAGCACAGAAACTGCTAATCACAGAAGTTAATTCACACCCTGTCCCTCTGAGGCAGGTCAGTGTGTTATCCTTACTTTACAGATGAGGGGAAAGTGATGGAAATTCAAAGTGGCTTGCCCCAAACACAGGTTAGTTTATCAGCCAAGATTAGAGTTAAGGGTAAAAAATTAGGGACAGAGTAGATGGGAAGCCTAGGAACTAGATGGAGAAAGGAGATAGGACCCTGGTAGGAATCAAACCAGAGGAATTTTCTCCAAGGGGCTTCTGAAGTCCAGAGAGAACGCTACTAACCCTGTCTGTGTGTATTTCATTGGGCTAAAACATCTTTTTAAAAAATACAGTCTCTCACTTAGGACTAAAACTATGTAATCCATTCCTCTGCCTTCCTCCCTCCATTGAAACTCCAGTGGCATCTGAATTAATTATGGGCAGAATTCAGCCCTGAGTCCCTTGGTCCCATTGGGTGCATGCCTCCTCCACAGGAGCACAGCCAGATTGTCTCTGCACTTGCTCTCTGCTCCACCTTGGCCAGTGCTGGGCCAGGCTCCCTGAAGCTTCTCTGGGCACCTCCTTTCAAAACCAGTCCCCCAAGGCAGGCATGAGATGGAGAAAAAGCAAGAAGAGTAGGGCGTCCAGCAGGGGGTGTCATATCCTCCTGGAGGCATCTGCTCATGAAATACAATTGGGTTTCTTGGGACCCATGGGAAACATCAGACAACTACTGTTAGTTGACAAAGCAGCCAGAGAGGGAGAACTTGTATCTTCTCTCTAATTGTTATTAACCAAAGTGAATTTTCTCTCAAAATCCAGGCCCACCTGATAAGAGGGAGTGTCTGTGATTCAGTAACCATTGAGTACATGTCTGCCATGTGCCAGGCATTATAAGGAGCACTGAGGAAACAGAGATGAAGCTCCTGCCTTCAGGAGCTGACCATCATGTGAGGGAGAGAGTGTGTTAATACAATGCAGCCGTGTGATGACCAGGGTGCTCTGGTGTACGAGGAGGGTAGGTTATATTACTATCTGCTGCTCTTAGCAGCCTTGCCAGACTAGCTCAGGTTTGAAACTGCAACCCTGAAATTAACAGCCCAGGAACATTGCTGCTTTGGAAGCAAATTGCCTTGACATACCCAGACATACGTGAACCATGACTGTCAGGGACTTAGAAGTACATTGTCAAGGGTTTTATGAGTTTGTTTGTTTGGCCTTAAAAATGCCTGCTGTATGATAGGTTCTCAGGAATATTACTTCCTCTGACTATTGATCTCCCTGGCTGTAAAGAAGGGTTGGAAGGGGAGGTGGCCCATACTGCGTCCTTTCATTAATGCTAGGCTGACTTTACTGACTGAAATTCAGAAAATGCTAGCTTTGGAAACTATTCTGACTCAAAGCTTTTTCTACTCAAGGTAGGACTTTTTGCAAATACTCTAATTAACATTAATGATAATATTAATAGTTTTTATTATGTTTTACCTATATGTTCTAATTATAATAATAGTTACGTTTTAAGTAATTTATTTCTCAAAATGACCCTATATCAAAATTAGAGATGGTAAAAGGCTAACACCACACTAATGCAGACTGTGGCCCTAGGACAGGGGTGGGCAAACTTTTTGACTTGAGGACCACAATGGGTTCTTAAACTGGACCGGAGGGCCAGCACAAAAGCATGGATGGAGTGTTTGTGTGAACTAATATAAATTCAAAGTAAAGGAGCGGAGGGGAGACCAAGAGAACTGGATAGAACAGCCAGATCCGGCCGCAGGCCGTAGTTTGCCCAAGGCTGCCCTAGGATCTGTTTTGTTTTAAGGACTTCGCTAGGTGCTTACAGAGAACACAAGGGGTAAAAGCTGTAACACCTGCCCTTAGAAAACTGATCATCATCAGGTTTATACACAGTCAACAACCAGAGGGAAAAAGAAGAGTGATCGTGCTACTTTCTCACTTGAGGCATAAAAAAAGGCAATTAGGGTAAGAAGTCAGGGAAAGGCTCAATTATCGTGGGTGGCTTTGATGAGGGTTGACTTGCATGCCCTGCATGGAAACCAGCCTAAAAGGTAGAGATGATCACCCAGAGACCCATCCCAGTAGCACTGGGGAGGCAGGAAGGAGCCCTGTCTTCCTCACTGAAGCAAAGGTGCATGGAGCCAGATCTTGGAGGAGCAGGACTGCCAGGGAAAAGCACCTGAGATTCATATGATAAGTTCTTTATTTTTTTTATATTTTAAAAAAAATATATTTTATTGATTTTTTACAGAGAGGAAGGGAGAGAGATAGAGAGTCAGAAACATCGATGAGAGAGAAACATCGATCAGCTGCCTCCTGCATACCTCCTACTGGGGATGTGCCCGCAACCAAGGTACATGCCCTTGACCGGAATCGAACCTGGGACCTTTCAGTCCACAGGCTGACGCTCTATCCACTGAGCCAAACCGGTTTTGGCCGTATGATAAGTTCTTAGTACAACTCATTTAAACAGAGCAGTGACCCAATAAAAACATTATTTGATCACTTGTAAATACAGGAATAAATTTTGAATTTGGAAGGATCCTCCCTTGGGGAGGGTGATACTGTACAACTACCTATGGACTCCTGAATGCCTTAGACAACCGAGCTACTAATATTCACTGCTTGGTCACCAAGTGTCAGGCATTCTGCTAAGTCCATTATATGTGTTGCCTCTTTCATTTCTCACAAAATACTATAAAGAAGGCACCATTATTTTTCCCAATTTACAGATGAAGCAACTAAAAAAAAAAAAAAAAAAAAAAAAAAAGGACAGTTTTTTAAAAGAAAACTTAGAAAAATCATACAGGTGGAGAGCTTTGAATTTGAACCCAAGCAGGCTGGCACCAGAGTTTCCATCCTTAACCTTTCCACCATGCTGCTTCTCAATAGCCATCTAACCTCCACCTGAGACCACCAGCTGGGGGCACTCTCCATCCTTCCTAAGCAGCTCTGTTAGAATAGTCTTTCTGAGGTTACGCTGATTCCTATCCACAAGTATCTTATGTTCACTGAACTTAATACCTGATCCTTTATTTTTGCAAGAATGTGCAGGATGTGTTGAGTAGAGTTGACTGGAAGCAAATGAAACCATTCCAAAGGCCATTTCTTTAATTCAGAAGCGAGTGAGTAGACCTGAAGAAAAATTATTAAGAGGCCTTGAAAAAGAGAGAAATGATGACTTGAAACTAAGGTGATAGAAAAGGGTAGAAATCTACCTCATGGTCATTTGTTAGCCAGGAGCTAATTATGCAAGCCTCAAGCTTCCACATAATTAGGATTGATGATACCATCTGTCTACTTTTACTTTTTTATCAATTGGTAATAAAATCTGGAAAATTTTGGAAATTACATATGCTATTGATCATAAGATAGAAAGATGTAAATTCCCTAGGATTCAAAGTTTCCCCTCTCTATGGTTTATTAAAGTATATCCTGTGTCTTTGGTAAAATATCAGTCTGCTTGTCAATGCCTCTCACTTGTCCGGGGATATCCTCTTCAAATAAAAACACCAGTTAGAGCAATGGTAAAACTGATGACATCACAAAGAATTAAAACTCTCCTCTCCTGTGTCCGGCCATCTCCTTATTAAACAGAGAGAGGGTTGGAAGATTGGGTAGAACACTTCTGTAAAAGCAAGAAAGATGCCCAGATGCCCTGGCCATAGGACCTAAATAAATAAATAAATTAAGAAACTCATTTCCCATAGGCCACCAAGCAGTCATGAGATGTTAATGACTTTTAGTCACTGCCAACCTGGACAAAATTCAAGCCAATGACCTATGGGTGACTGGCTCTATATGTCCCATTACCAATCCCCTGAGCCATCTAGTCGCCCCTGACAAGGTATTTTATCATACCCAGCACAGTGCAGCACAATAATCCAAATTCCTCTACCATCAAAATACCTTCTTCTACTATCAAAATGAAAGAGTACTTTGAAGAGGGGCCGAAGACCTCGGTCCTCAATATGAGAGCAATGGCAATTAAAAAAAAAAAAAAAACTTTTGGAAGAAGTTCCACATGGGTATATAGACACACATATACATAGCATTGAGTGATTTTTAAAAATTCCAATATTTTTCATCATGTTTATTTCACGGCACATTTGATTCTGCCTCTGGATATTTAGTAAACTGACATATCTTGAAGTTCCATTAAAAAAGTCATTAGTTTTAGTTTAACATTTGTATAAAGCTGATTCGTTAAACCCATGGTGCTTTCTTTCCTAGCTTGTTTTTAAATGTCATAAATAAATGACTTAAATGTCCCACAAGACAAATGTTCTTTAATCATCTAATGCACTCATTTATCCTAAGCCTTAACCTTAGTCCTAAATTAAGTCTGTTGCAAAAACATAACTTCATCTACAAACACCCATCAATCCTACATGCTTTTGATAAGCACATTTTAAAAACATAAACAATCAGACAGTTGTCAATCTGGGTGAAGCCTAGCCCCATTTAAGAGCTGTTTGCCAGGAGCCATGTTTCATGCCCACGCCACCAATAGAATTTTAAGAGAACGGCTGGTATTCAGGCCTTTGCTGAGAGTTCGTATTGTGAAACGGGAGTGGGGATACGGCTTACCAGAGCATAAAATGAAACAAAGACAAAACAAAAGATAAGCCTTATTCCACATCTGATACATTCTGTTTTGTTTGTTTGGGGAAACTACTAGAACTTTGACCATGTTGTAAATGCATTAACATTTCATGATCACATATTTAGTAAATCGCATGCCATGCCTTTGATTAATTTTCATTTGTTCATGGTCCTAAAACTCTGTCAAAGAAATCGGGCTGCTCAGAGCTTCTACATGAGTAATGATCACCGAAAGGTTTGGTGCAAGGAGAAATGAAGTGAACGTTTAATGGAATAAACACTTGACTAAATTGGGTACTTAATACCTCATAACTAAGAATTGACATAGTTTGCTGAAATCTTATCTTTGACAGATTCTATGCCTAATTCTGAATTAATCTGCATATTTTTCATTTACCGATGGTACCGTTTTACAGTAGGGCCAAGATAATCTTCCCGTTTTTCCACTGGCTTCAGAATTATTGCCAAGGAGCCCCTTAGGGTTGTTGGATGCTCTGCCCCATCCCCCCACTGGGGCTTTAAAAATTTTTTAAAATAGATAAGAGCATTCAGCAAATAGCTAGATTGAGAATAAACTCAAAAATTATCACCTGGGCCCTTCCTCTGGCACAATTTGTCAAATCTGCTGATAGAAAACAAATTCTATTCATAAAGATTTCATTTGGGGGGGGGGACTCTTGTGATTTGGTAGCAATTCAATTATAGTTTTGTGAGATAGTGAGCCCGGAGAGAGAATCCAGACTGACAAGAAATATGACAGGACAGTTACAGAGTGTTTATGCAATTAAACTTTCACTGACAATACCTGCAGAATGATGAATGCGTGGGCGGAGGTGTGTGAGCGCAGGCAATGCCCCACAAGTATCGCCCATTTTTCATTATTACACAACTGTTCAGATCTTTCAAGAACAGCCTGAAGTGAGGTGGGAAAGAGAGTGCTGTTCTGCAGCATGTTAACCAAATGCCTTTTTTCTCATTCCCTCCCTCCAACCGGTCTTGATGTGCCAGGTGATAAAAGAACATCTATTTTAGAAAAATGTTTCAAAAAGATTAAGATTTCCCTTGCACTTGATATATATTAATTTTGGACACCAAAAGAGGTTTTATTTTTTTCTATCTGCAACTTTATATCACTTCCTCACCGACAGAATAGTGCAAAATTAAACTGTTGGGTTATTCATTTTATGCAAGCAGGTGCAAAGGGCACTATAAAAGTAGGATTTTACTGAAGGTAGATTAAGAAAGAAAAGAGAAACTTAAAGGCCTTTTGTAGAGAACCACAGCGGCTTACAGAGGAGATTAATTTGGTTGGGCAAAGGCTGCATTATAGTGCCTCTGTCTTCCCAGGATATGATCTATGAAATCAGGAAAGTTACAGAGCTTCAGAGCCTCTAAAAGATATGTATGTGGGCTTTTTCAGATTGTTAACAACCCTTATTTGGTGTCTTATGTGAGCAAGTTGTTTTTTTGGTGTGATTTTTCGTTTTTAAACCAGTATTGAAAGTATATGGATGTCTTAAAAACAGCTTGAATTTAATTTGTGAGACTTCACCTTGGCAAAGCCAGCTGTGCCCAGGTAAAGACTGAGCCAATGGCAAAGCCGTTCAGACCCCAGAGCTCAGATGATTCATTGTGCTGAGGGATGGAGAAAGCCCCTCCAGCCTGTGTCACAAAGATGCCAAGGGTTGGAGTGAAAGCCACACAGCTTTCCTTAATATCCATACATCTCTTTAAATTAATGAGAATCTCCCTCTGGTGAGCACTATACTGTTGTCTGTGTCTCTGCATCCTTGAGGGAAAGGGTGTGAGGGAAGTAGAAGAGGGTCAATGGGGGGAGGGGGAATAAATTAATTAGAATTTACTTGAGGAGAGAAAATTATATCTATCCTCAAGCCATTCACTCATTCATTTGGACTGCTGGTAAGCTGTTATGGATATGTTATTTGGTTTGGTATTGTTTTGTTTAATGGTTGAAGCTCCTTTGTTAACATTCATATCTGCTTTGGGGACATTAAAAACCTTGAACTTTGACTTAAAAATATTCAGTTGTTATGGCCAAGCCCCGTTATCGCTTCCTAGAGTTGGGTCCAGACCACAGGCAGAGGCTACTGTTGCATGCCCACCGAGATGGCTGCTTTCCTGGACTGAGCCTGTGATTCAACACCGAGCTCCCTCGTGCCCACGTGGAGATTATTATAAAGCTCACTCACATCTAGACACTCTGTTTACACGATCCCATCAATTGGATAAATTCAGTGAAATAGCTGCCACTTCAGTATCAGCAAAAATCAGTCAATTGTATTTGTATTACAAGTGGGTTGACCACACAATTCTGTCAAAATGACCAGTTCAGAAATCCTATATAAGCCATGGTCTAAATATAAGGGTTTCTTATAATCCTCTCTTTTACCAAAAAGCTGCCCTCTATAAAAAAAAACTTTGATTTTTGTCAAATGTGATTGTTAATATGCACTAAAATTAATAGTTAAGAAAATATTGTTTCCACATTACTTAGGTGTTAAAATTACACAGTGGTGTTCTTTATTTTCAAAAGCCAAACCTAATCCTGTTAACTCAAAGTGAATAACAAACAGGACTAAGACTTTCTCCCAAGTTGTTACATTTATTCAACCTGCTTGTGTTTTGTTCTTCATCATAATTATTTCCAAGTCAAATCTGCACTGATTTCCTTGCGGACCCGTGTACCTCTGACTAACTTAAAGAATTGAGCTGGGATAATTCACACAATTCCTCGGGGGTCATGTTCACTGTTTTTTTTCAAGGACATTTTTATTACAAAGCTGATGAAATTTGCATATTAATTCATTTCTTTCAATTTTTTAAGATTAAATGTTGTCAACATGTATCAGTGCAAGGCTCTGACAGTGCTGATGAAATGGGTCAGTCAAGCTTGAACATTTAGAGTAATGCAGCCATCTGCAACCCCTGAGCCCCTTGTGGAGCTCTGTGCTACCATTGTAACTTGATTAAAAAAAAGTTTTATTCAATGCAAGATATTAAAACATTATCTAAGAAATGATATGTGTTAGTCTTCCCATTTACTCAGAGCGAGAATTTGACAACAAAATGTATCCAAGGAGATCCTTGCTGACTTGTAGTGATCTGTCAGTCTTAATTAAACCATGATCAAGAAAACCCCCCAAAAGTTTTAAATTTGCTGAAGGGAACTTAGGAGAGAACGTGAGTTTCCTCTCCTGGTGAGACTGAATAGTCTGTGTTCTAGGAAAGCTGGGAGAAAGGGGAGAGCTGATAGTGTCAAAGATCTGTTGTGACTTATTTGCCAGTGTCCTCAGGGGCAAACCTGCCCTTCCTTTTAGACACAGCTAATAAACATGAAGGTTCTTTGGTCACAGCTAAAACCCCCCGAAACTGGTACCAGTATTTACGTGGAGACCTTCATTTCTGTCCACATATCCAACTGGAACATTAAGCTGTATTGATTTTTCCAATTTCCTTATAGGCAAAAACATACTTCCAACGGACACTCTCAAAGAGCAATCCGACTTAAGTGAGAAATCCCTTTAAGAGTTACATTGCCTTTCTATGTGATCCCTGATAGCCTTTTCAGCTTGCTTATTTCTCCGTGTAGAAGTCTCTTTGCGATGTACATACCTCCAATAGATTCCACAGGCCTTGCAAAGGAAAACAATGTTGGTCTGGCTGCTGAGTTTGAGTAGCAAGGAATCCTACCACCGCATCACTTCATCTGGCCATCCTACTAACATAAGCACCTCCATAGCATGAAAAGGCCCTGCCTGTACCTTGAGGTCTTGAAAAGACCTCACAGAACCACATGACCCAACGTTTTAACTCCTGTCTCTGCTTGCAGAGGTCACCTCTAGGGAACTTCTGTAGTAGTTTACAGTGTTTAAAAAAAATAAAAAAGCATTTTCTTTGAATATAACTTATAGGTAAATCTGGTCATATTCTACCCACATTAGACTCTAATTGTCAAGGTTTTCATCCTTTAACAATACATATACACTGGTTCATGCCTAAGAAAAACATTCTCCAATATATGTAAAACACAATTAGGTAGAAAAGTTTGTTATCCAAAGTGAAAAAAATAAATAAACCGAGTAAGAAGGGAACAACAGAAAGAGATGGTAGTCTCAAAAATGGTTTTATCTTGATTTTGAATTAAACTCCCAAATGCATATTGGATTGAAAAAATCAAAATCAGACTTCACATTGTCAAGTTGGAAAATGTCAGATATGAAATATTTAAACTGTAGAATACAGTCTTCGACTTTGGGTTATAAAACTTTAATTTTGTGAGTTGGTAGCACTCCAATAGTTCAATATTTTTAATTCTACAAATCCATGTTTATTAACTTTCAAGGTTTAAACAGTATCACCAAGTCTATTGAAACTAAATTATTCTGACTTGTGAGAGCTATAGGGTAGCTATAATTTGTTTTCTATTTCTACATAAGTGACAAAGACAAAAGAAAGAACAAATAAAAGGAATTGATTGCCACACAATCCCTTTTTATACTTTCAAAGTGACCTAAAACTCTACCTGATGATTAAAGCAAAGAATCAAGCCTGCAGTTTTAATTATGGGGTTTTCCTGCATAAGTCAGGAGGTGCTTAGATAGGGCTGCCCTTATGTCATTTTAAAAATGTCTTCTATAACATTATTGCTGGGGAGCTAACCGTATTCCCCCCAAAGAAGAATATGGCCTTCTTATCTCCTTATTTAGGAAGTATAAGCTGGGTATCCTTACAATGGTTTTTAAAACCTCTACCTCAATTTTATGATTAAAGGAGAATGCCAAATTTATTTGCTAATAGAAGTGATAATTTTTCATCTTCCTCCAGTTAGTGCTCTTTTCTTGTAACTCCCCAAGCACTTCTTTCCTATTCCTGGTAATTACCTAACCTGTCACTGTTGATTTATTTAGCATTTGTCAACACCTACTATGTGCTAAGAAAATGAAGTCCTTTAATGGGATGGTTGTGATATCACAGAAACAGCTCTACCCTGGGAGAGAGAAATCCACATTACACTCCTGGCTCTGTCTCTACCAGCGGGCTCCCCTTAAACTTGTATTTCAACCGTTTGAACGGCCTTCCTTCCCCACAAAATGGGGTATTTACTCCTGGGGTTCCTGGAAGGTATTACAGACATAATATGAAAGTGCTTTTAAAAAAACCTGAAGTGTTTTAAACAGCTTACTAGAGAAACACATTTGGTAAATAGTGCAGCAGGAGTCTTTTGAGGTTATCCTGTGATTTTCCTGTTCTTCTAGATGAACACTGGTCTCTTGGATTTTTCACACTCTAAAATCATATCCATAGCAGCTGCTGTTGACTTCAACATCCAAGTTAGATTATCCAACATGGTTTTGATGAAATTTATTCCTCCACCTAACTTAATCTGTATGTAATTTAGTTTGCTGCCAGGGAAGGAAAGTACATTTGCTGTAAACCCAAACTCCTGGTTGCTAGCAAGAAAATTCAGTCTGTTTTGTTTATTGCTTTTGCTCCATATATAATGTATATGACTTTGTGAAGATTTGGTCGAGAGGAGAGGTTGAGGAGTTCCGCTTGCTTCCTGAGTCTGCTGAACATGTGCTGCAAAAGCCTGAGTTACCCAAATCAACTTGGAATACCAAGTTACTGTCCCAGGGGCGATTTTCCCTGCGAATGTATGAGCATCCAACCCCTCTTTCTTTTGGACACGTCCACTGAGGGGTCTTTTTGGGTTTCACAAAATCTTGTCTTTCTTCTACTTCATGCCTATGAAGCCAACTACTGCCATCCTGGGTCCCATGTTCTCCAACTTTAGAATGCAGGAGGATCTTGTTCAAAATGAAGATTCTTCTCACCATCCCTGGATATCCTGACACCTGGTTATATCACTGAACCTTTTCTGAGCCACCTTTTTATCTTTATAAACCCATTTCCCCTGTCAATGAGGTGCAGTCCTGGTCACTTTCTCTGAGGGCCAAATTTGCCCAGGCAGCCGGCACTCACATAGCCAGAACTCACACCGCAGACCATCCAGGGGTTGGGTGAGCTTTTGTTCTTGGAATGACTGCAAGTTAAGGTGAACAGGTTTTGAATTATTTATTCTCCAACTCAAAAAACCTTGGCTTCTTTTTTTGTTGTTGTTGTTTGACATATAACTTATGAGGGGTGGGGAGAAGTTGAAGGCAATATGTTTATGGTATCAATACAAATAGAAGTTCAATCTCCAATAATGCTAGTGAAATAAACAACTAACCCATTCTCCAAAAATATCCAGATTAGATTGAACCTTAATCAGTCTTCTCAAGTGGTGATAGGGAAGTATGGTAAACTGATACCCAAAATGATTGTGGAGACATACACTTTAAAGTTGTAATTTATCCACAAACCTACTAAAGCTTCATGAATAAGCACATCTATCACATGACCATGTGTACTCAAAACACTATAGAATTATCTTTCCTTTTTCTCTATAATATACTGATTTATTTAACATATGGGTCTATTAATGGTGGTAAGTGACATTTTAATGAGAGATTGTTAAATTGGTAAGAATTGTATAGTTAGTTCTTCAAACTAGCAAAGGCAGGGTAACTGTTTTTTTCCCCCTTAATGTGTCTTTCTTTCAAATGGGTACAATTATAAGTGACTATTAGAACTTTTCATTCTGAAAGAACTCCCTATGCTTAATATTTAAGAAGAATGTCTTCTTGCTACTGCACTTGGAGTGAATAAAAACTTGTCTTGCAATGTATACACTCAATGTTTGCAAAGCCTCGAGCCAGAGCTGCACACCAAGATGGTAAAAGACAGGTTACACAAGCCATCACTCACAATCACAGGACGAGAAAGAACTACAAGGTGCCAATAGACATTACAGGGTTGATGTCTAGAATTTCTAGAAGAGAAATGTATATTAGATGGTTTCATTCCCTTTTTTGATTAGGAAATAGCATAAAAGGAAGTGTTTTTAATTATGAGTAAGCAATCTGTGGCATTCGCCATTGAACTGGGCAGTTTCTACACTCGTTAAGAAGGAGATAAAGTCTTGGTTATTTCATTCATCAAGCTTATCTTGCTTCAAGAGATGGATCTCATTAAAGGGACTCTCCAGCCCTCAGAAGGTGGTCACAGGCCATTACAGGAATATCTTATGCTGTAAAAGAATTTTATTCCCCCAAGGAGATAAATCATATTTCTAGAACTTAAAAAAAAATTGTCTCATCATTTTAAGTATCCATCTTGCTTTTCAGGTTATTCTGAATTGGTGGTCACCTACCCTAAATGTTAGCTTTAAATTTTTTTCCTCAAGACCCATTTCACAAAGGTACCTTAAATATTCTAGTAGAAGTTCCTATTTAAAAAATAATTCTTTGCAGGAGGGAAAAAAAACATATATGAAAACTCATTGCAAGTTTTTTGCTATTTCAAAAATAAACAGTCTGTAATTAATCTGCAATGCAACTTGGCAAAATTATACTCATAGGCTCAATATTATACTGCTATTATAAAGATATTGAAGTTGTGTGTTCAAATTCAGCACAAGTTCCAATCTATTAAGCAAAGAAAAGGCAAGGGGCAGAACAGTGTATGCATACCAAGAGAATAACTGCAGACATGTGTACTGGCGAGCGCATGAAACATCTCTGCAGGGATCTGCATGAAACAGGACATGCGAGGAACTGCCACTGGGAGAGTGCTAGGGATTTGGGGGTCAGAGCTGGGAGGAGGGCTGGGAGACTGCTGGGGATTTGGGGGTCAGAGTTGGGCGGAAGGCTGTTTTCACTGTAGAACCTCTCCTATTGCTGGAACTTCTTTTTAACCATATGACTGCTTTAATTTTTATTTTAATGTTTTTAATTGTTAGAAAACAATATTAGACTTTTAAAAGCTGGGATAATCAACAACTTCTTTAAAATATCATTAATTAAAATCAAGTAATCAAGTAAAGGTGAAATTATTTTTTAAATGTATTTTTATATCACAGTATCCTTTTGTAATGAAAACAACCCATTTCTCCTAAACCAAGTGCATTCTCTAAGTAAGTTCTGGGAACTCAGGGAAAATCTGCAGTAAATCACCAATCGGTTAGCTCTCCCAACCCCTTTTCTGGGATAGGGAGGGCGCCAGGGAAGCGCTGCATTCCTGGAGAAGGAGAAGGCCAATCAGGATGCAGCCCTGTGACCTCTGGCAACAGATATGCTCAGTGTGAAATGGGTACTAATAGAACTTTCAATGCTGAAACCCTTTGCCTGAGCTAGGTAATTAGACCCGTAATTCAGATTCGGGATTTTCTCTGAGGTTTCACAGCTTATGAAGTCAGCAGAACAGGGTTATTAAATCATAGCCTAGTACCAAGTCAAAGAGATTTTTCTCAACATAGAAGACAGGGAAATGCGAGCACCCGTGGAGCAGGGCTGTGGGTGAGGCGATGAACCCATCCACAGCACAGCTAATGACCTGCTTTAGGGGCACAGCTCATATATTCCAAATAACAGGGGGGAAAGAATTCCAAATAGCTTAACATCATTAAACCCAAAATGCTATTGGATCCTTCCTCTGTGGCATCATAAAATACCTTCTCCAAGTGGAGAAGGGATGTGCTTGCTGTAAATCATGGGAAGTTTATGCCACCCCAGATGCAAACTTCGAACTAACTTACTCACTCTGGGGAAGGTTCATGCAGTTGCTTTGTTTGGGGGTTTGGCTTGTGTTTTTTTTTTAAAGCAATAATAGTCTTTGTAGGATGGCTGCCGTGTCAGCATTTATCTTGAAACTCATGGATATGAGTTCTGACTAGAGTCACCTTTCTGACAAGTGTTATTGCGACTGTGTTTTATATCCCTGTTCAGAATGGTTTCTAATGATAATGCTCTGTCTACCTCGCTGCTTCCCACTAAATTATAGATGCCACGATGACAGGGCAAACTGCATCCGAGCGCAGAGCTCGGCTCGTCTGTGTGATGTCAATGCCTCCACCCTTCTGTGCCTGGAATTAAAAGTGGGAAGCAAAGATATGCAAAACATTTGTGCTTAAAAATAATGTTCTGTCAGTTATTAAACAAGTGATATTTCATTTAATCAGCTCAAGGGATTATTTTAAATGAAAAGGCAGCAAGGATGATTTTATTAACACATTCCTACCCTAGAGTAATAATTCTTTACCTGCCTAAATTAAAAAGTTATAACTCAGTCTGTCTAGAGGAAAAAGTTCTGGGTGATTGGATTTTATTAGTCCTTTTATTTTCAGTTGCTCACAAATGGAGGTAAAGGCTGAAAAGCTTATCCTACAGCAGTGAGAATGTTTTAGCTACTTAATAAATCACCCCTTCTCTAAACGGTGATTGTACCCAGGACTTATAAAGCAAGTGTGCTTCTGAATATGGTATTTTATCAAAATGGGGTCTGTCTGACCAATGCACTTACATATTTGAACCTCCCTGCAATTCATTCCACTACACATTAAGCCAATGTGGGAGACTTAGCTACGACCCAAAATATATTTCTAAATGTTATTTAATTGTCAATTGCATATAAAGCACTATGCTAGGATCTAAAAGAAAAAGAGACAAAGGGATAAATACAATTGCATTTCTGGTCTTAATGGAACTTATAGGCTAGGAGGGGAGGCACCTATTGAAACAAAGAATACAGGGAGTCAGCGAAACAAAGGGCGAAGGAGAAGTGAATGGAAGTAGCTGCCTCACATACCTACCCTGTCCCAGTGCAAGGAAGCGTAAACATTGCAAACCCTTTTATGAATATGGTGTTTTACCGTTTCCCAAGTATTTTCAAATACATGGTCATGTTTGCTCTTTTTAGTTCCAAAACAATACTGTGAGGTTAGGAGAATATTATTTCCATTTTACTAATGAGAGAACTGCAAACACAGAAATAAATTTTTCCTGATCATTGATCTCATGATTTAAACCTGAACTTCAAAGTTCTTATTAGATTTAAAGTTCTCATTAAACTTATTAAAGCAAAGGTTGCTAACCTGGGGATCTGTTTGGACCTCCCATGTCAAGCAGAACTCCGAATACAAAACTGTGTATAAGGGCAAAAGTGCATTGTTCTTGGGAAAAGAGTTTGTTCAAATCCTCAAAATGGACCATGATTCCCAAAGTGAGTAGGAATTACTATTCCAATAGAATACTTCATCCGTTTTCATTAATGTCACTGAATTGTTTTAATTTTTTCCTGGAGAACAGGCGATGGCCTAAAAGTGCCAGTTTGCATGGCATTTGGACACAGCTCCATTCCCAGCTGCCTTTTGTCCCATTGATTTCTACCAAGAGTATTTTGCAGCAGCTCTTTAAAGGCCTGTTCATTAGGCCATTCATTCACTCCATTCATTCATTCACATAAGCATTTGTTGAGTTCCTTCAGCGCTCCTACTGAGTCAGCCTCTAGCCATGAGTTTCAATGTGTGATTAGAGCATTAATTTGGTTATTCAACTCAAATTCTGTGTGCAGAGATCTCTACCAGATTCGTTGAAGGACATAAAGATGAAAAGGAAATGGGATCTTCCCCCAAGGATCTTAAAATCTAGTAAGAGAAGGAAATTGGAGAAACTGTGTGGAAGAAGCAAGAGATGGGAGGCAAAAAGAAAAAGGAAAAAAAAAAAACCCAACAGAGGAGAACTTTCTGGAAAGGAGTATTTTCAGCTTCTATCAGAAGTAGCTCTCAAAGAGGATGTCCTCCATCCCATGTTAAATTTCATACTCATTCACTTTTTCTTGAAGCATGCAAAGGCTATTGGTCCTCTAGTTCCTGCTCCCAACCAGTACTGATGGTTAGCCCTGTCCCTTGGGCAGAATTATCTTGGCTATATAAAGAAGCAGGGAATTCAGCCAAAAATGCATTTGGTAGGAGAGTGGCTTTCTGTTGCATTTGGAATAGACTAGTACTCCTATCATTTTCACTTATTTTCAGTCCTTTTGATGGATGTCTCCAGTTGGAAAGAATTCAAAACCAATTTCAGTGCAGATGCAAAGAATCCTAACAAATTACTCTATAAATATACCACCAAGGGCAATACTTTTTGAGGTTAATAGCTCTTACTTAGCAAATAAGGAAACTGGAAAACAGAAGCTGTGTCCATATGAGGAAAGTGGATTGACTCTGAATCCAGAGATGTGTTTTGTTCCTCTGGAAAACATGACTGTGCTACACTCAACCTAGAAGAACCCTAACATTCAATGGCTCGGGTTCCACAGGGATTCATATCTATTTAAAAGTAACTTCTCATTTGCCAACTCCTGTTCTAGATGTGTGTGTGTGTGTGGAAGGTGAGGGAGGCATGCGGTGGGGCAGGAGAGACAAATCTCCTCCTAGCTTCCCTTGAGAGAAGGAATGAGAATAGAGCCAGCTCTCTGAAGGGTGGACTAATCATGTTACAACAACTCTTGCAAAATGGGATTGAGGAAGCGATGGATGGGAGTCGATGTATCTTGTCTTCTTTCACTAGAAATAGGTTGATATTTCTATGTACAAAATATTCAACCCCAAAATTTCCACTTAAAGATATGTCACATTATGTGGTCTCATATATATATATATATATATATATATATATATATATATATATATATATATATAACTTTCTGACTGAATTAGGACTTCCTATTTAATACAGTAGATAATGAAATATAAATGACATCCCAAGTCAACTTATTTTCTTTGGAACTTGAATTAGATGGATGGAGGAAAATTCAGGTTTGGGGTAGGAGAATTTCTGTACTATTTAAAGTGGACTTCCAAAACTTATGGCCAAAACATGCATGTTTTAATGAATAGTATATGACATTAAAAATTCTCCTAGCTTTAGTTGTTCCAGGATTAGGGGACTTAATTTCTAGGTTAAGACATTATTATAGTTAAAAATCTACAAGTACCATATATGGAGGCAGTAATCCATAATAATAAAATTAACAATAGCAGCAAATAACCAATGAAAACTTTCTAGGTGCCAGGCAATGTATCTATATCATCTCACTTAATTCTCAACAAACCCTTTGAGGTTGGAACTATTATTAACCCCATTTTACAAGAGAGTTAAAAAACCCACAAAGGTTGAGTAACATATCCCAAGCGGTGGGGCAGAATTTGAACTAGGTGCTCTGACCCCATAGCATGTGCTCTCTTCCGCCACTCCATGTCAAGGGCAGGACTCTAATGTCAGAGACACCTGACTTTGAATCTTTTTTCAGGGCTGGGTAACCCTGGACAAGTTATTTATGTTCGAAGCCTCGATATCTTTATCTGTAAAATTGATGTAATAATAATACCACCTCAAAGGATCATGTGAGGATGAAAGAAAACCCTGTAGAAAAGCACAACATAAAACCCCATATTATGGCCCATTACTTTGCACATAAATGTTCAACAAAGTCTAGGGGATTTCTAGAGGGAAAAAAATAGTAGAGGCTTGTGATGACAGATGGATTGAAGTGAAAAGTTAGATGGATAATATAAGTTTTAAAATTAAGTGTGTATACATATAAACTGTAATGTGTATACATATAAATTTCAACTCTGCAGATCACTACATTTAAGTTCTCATTACAACTATTAATAGATTTTTAGGTTAAAATTAATTAAGAACAAACTTAAAAATTAGCATGAGATTAACTGAAATCATTCTCAGAACCTAGAAACTGGAGGTGCAGCTATGGCTGTGGTCAAGACATTATTCTACTACTACACTACAATGGGTTGTGTTTAAAAATCTCAACTATAAAAATAAAAAGTGGTTCATGCATAAAGCATGATGCCCTGAAGCATATTAGATCTGTTTATCTCTTTGTTTAAAATGAATGCTACTTGGTATAGTTTACATAACATGGCAGGGATCAGCTTGATAAAGTGTTTATACCACCTGGGGAACACACCGCCTCATTTCCTCAACACCTTTCCACATGACTAGCTTTCTAGCAAGTATAATAGCAAACAAAGTTTTAATAGGTCAAGAGCAGAGTAACTGCACACATTAACAGAAAGGAGATGGGCTTGACATGCACCAAGGCTAATAACTGACACTTTCTGCGTGCATTTTTGAATGCTGCTTAATGGGGAGTTTGGAAGGAAAGGCTTTTATAAAAGCCTGAGATTACCTACACGCTTCAGGTAGGAGGACGAGGGAACGTGGACCGTCATTGCTATGCATTGCTCTGCATGCGCACTTGAAAACCTGGTGCACTTAAAGGCAGGTGGCTCATAACCCGTTTCTTCATTTCCTGTCTCCTTTAGCAGCTCACAATTAATTCCATTATCAAGCTTACGGATTTACTGCTTCTCTCCCATCTTCTCTAAAGCTGCCTAAACTAAAAGAGGCTCTCCTTTTTATTTGCTTGTTGTCTAAGTGAAGCTGCTTCATAGGGTCTGTTTTTGTCACATCACATCAGTTTTGCTGAAAGCTGCAACATGACAGATAAACATAGGATCTGTCTTGGAACTTGTCTTGCCTACCAGGAGGGAAGGGAGAAAGGTTGAACATCTTCTTTCTTTCTTTACAGCTTTGCTTTCCTTGGGCAATGTGATTATTTGTGAATTTAATAGCACCGACAGAGTTCATAGATCCCCCAGAAGCACACACAATGAAGTTTTAATAAAGTTTTGAGATGGTTCAAATGAATAGCTCTGTTGCTAACCTTGGCTTTGGCAGCCCATAAATGACAGAATATGCTCAGTGTCGTATTTATCCATTCTACATTACCAAGAGGGGGGCAAAATCTGCTGCTGTAATTAAACAGAAGAATGGATAGACTTGCCTTTGTTGCAAAGTCTGCGTCTTTTGTGGGCTTGCTATAATGGGAGCCCCGTTAATAATGCAGGGTGTGGAGAAGCTCTGTAGAAAAAGAATGGGGAATTCATGTGGAGGTTCCTCAGGTACTGCCCACTGCAGCAAACAGGAAACTCTGTCAATATGTATCCAGGCTCCTGAGGGACACAGATCCGTAGCTGAATCACAGGTAAATAGATGGATTAGATATGGCAGTGGCGGGAAACACATGCCGGAAAACAAACCCGCAGGAACAGCTTACACGGCCTGCCTTCTATTTTCATAAGGAAACGGGGCCGAATCATCTGGCAAGGGTGTAAATCAAATCCTCTGTCAAGTTCCTCTACCTTTCATTTATCACACAGTTTAATGCGGTAATGAAAAATAGCAAATGAAAAATGAAGTGAATGACCAATGAAAAATGCATTCTCGGAGGATACAGTAATGTGTTATTAGCCTAAATCCTCCACCCCCGTGCACCTATAACTGCGAGGGGCGTCTCTGTGGCCACACAACCCTTTTCATTCAAGTATGACAAATCCTGGGAGGACATTAGCATTGTGGTTGGGAGAGCCCTCAGTCTATAAAAGCTTCCCTCCAACCTGCCATCCTCTCAGCTACTGCATTTTCCCTCTCATCTGTACATCAAAATCTGAGCAAGTACAGGGTTGCTATATGTGAGCAGGGGCCCAGTATCCAATACTCAGCAAGAAGATGCAGTGGAAAGGGAGGGTGCGACTACCATTTATAGACAGTTCACCACATGCCAAAGACTGATCTTCACAATCACGATGCAAGATAGCAGGGGCCCACAACCAAGGAAGCTGAACATCAGAATAATTAAAGCTATGTGTCCAACCCCTAAAGTTGGTAGAGGGAGAATTTGGACCCAGGCCTAGTTGATAACACACCTTCTGACCTCCCCATTGATCTTGCTGCCTCCCATAATGCAACAAGATAGAAATGTCCCATAAACTAAATCCTAGGGAACCTGAGTGGGAGTGAAGAGAATAAAAAGGAACCGTGTAGATGGCTTTAAATATAAAATCCAGCCAGTAGCAGCTAACATTTACTGAGCACTTAGTGTGTGCCAAGCATTTCTCTTCATATATTAACTTGTCTGATCATCACAGTAACCCTGAGAATGGGTATTATTCTTAATATCATTTCCAGGTGGTGGGCCTGATGCTCAGAGAAGGCAGAAATTGCCCACATGTACACAGCAAGTGGTCAGCTAGGAACCCCCTCACCGGCTGACTCCAGTCTTCTGCCCAACCACTACGTCTCCCCGCCTGTTAACCAAAGACCAGGACGGAAGTGAGAATTTTTTGCCTGGGCAAAAAGAATACATGGCAGCCTGTTGGTTTATTATAAGGAAAGGCTATTATTAAGAAAATAGTTTAGGAACAGCAATGACATAGTTCCCTTTAAATAATACCACCCATTAAAAGAAAATATCATTTATCCTCAGTCCTCCTGTCCAAACAGTGTAAGCTTGGGGAAGAGATAACATTTATTTTACACACTTTGTACAGTCTAGCAGATTGTGGTACTCAAATCAGTCTCTTGCTCCTAAGCCAAGATGATTAATAAGGCAGAATATATTTATTTCTGAGGAGCGGAGGAGTTGATTCTGATTTCGACAGTATGTGCTGTTGAGCTGCAAAACAAAATTGACCTCAGCATAATTAGGTTGGACATGGTGGAGTGAGGACTTGAACACAAATAGTCCTATTTTGACAAGTAGAATTCAAGAGTGGCTGGTTTCTTTTTCTTTTTTTTTTTCAAAAGGGGGATGATGATTATTTAATATTTGTTGAGTGCCAACAGTGTACTCAGTGCTGCAGACCCAGGAACTGACGCTGGAAACTGCCTGGAGGGAAATGTTAGCAAATTAAAATCCAGAGACTCAGCATGAAGGTGGCTGAGGAATACCTGATTAGAGGAAGACTCTCTGCACCTGTCCCAGAACAACAACGAAAAAGGAAGCGATAAGGCGAGACAGAAAAACCTGTGCGGTTCAAATCGCAGGGATGCAGTCGTGCGGAAAAGTAGCTTTAAAAGAGAGAACTCCCACCCAAGTGAAGCTAATGGAAAGGAACATTCCGCAGGCAAGATGGAGGGCAGGAGAAGGGAGAATAAATTCAAAGAACAAAGACATCGAGGCAAATGATCAGCCTTCTAGGACTTCTCCAAGAGGTGGAGGCCCGGAGGAGCAAAGGCAGCGAAGGTCAGGGTGCTGGGAGCAGTCAAGGCAAATGCAGAGCACGGCTAGATCATCACTTGGCCTGTGTGTGGGAGCGAGCACAGTGGGTAAATCTCAGGCCTGGGTGGCGGCGGGGGGGTAGGGAGAGTGCACTTTTAGTGGTGACGGTGAAGCTGAGTCCTGGAGGCAGGGACATTCAAGACAACTACAGTGAAAGGCAGGGACATTCAAGACAACTACAGTGAAAGTCACATGCCATTACCACACCAGGGGTTCCTAGCCCTCACTTGGCAAGTCCTAGACACACACACACACACACACACACACACACACACACACACACACACCGTGATCACACACACACACACCGTGATCACAAACACCACCACATCTGTGACCAAGGCCGTGGCAGCAGCTGCAGCTCCAGAGCAGGCAGGCCTCCCAGCAGCCCCCACCTGGGGACAGTGAGCCAGGCTCCCCCTTCAGGGAGCCAGCGGCATTCTGGGAAGAAGTGCTGCAGTCGTGGGATCAAAGTAAACTGGAGAAGACCGGGAAACTGTGGAGTCCTTCCAAGGAGTCCCCAAAACCCTGTCTCAGTGAGAACTGGGGGTGCGATGCTTTCCGACTCTCAAAGGACGTTAGGAAAGAGAGAAAGACAATAATAATTCTTGCAAGAGGCTATTAAGCTAAATTAGTAACCATGGGGCAAGTGTTAAAATTCTGTTACATCTTAAAAACGCGTTAAGAGATGGAAAGCAGTGAGTAGGAAGAAGAGGCCACTGCTTTCTGCAGAAAGAGGTTAATTGTGGGGAGCCCAGGGAAGAATGCTGATAACAGCTTTCTTCTGTCTTAATAACAACCTGGAAGAGAAAGATGAAAAGCAAGATGGCAAAACT